>NW_018227357.1:225488-271128 GCF_001263595.1 Phalaenopsis equestris
CATGGATTCTGAGTAGTTTTCTTTATCTTTCTCCTTAAAATGATAAGTTGTGGAGAGTATTGATGTAAGTTGTGGAGAGTATTGATCTTTAATGTTGGAAGAAGTTGTGATGATTTAAAGCCATGAACTTCATTTACTTCTTAATTTGGCCGATCCAAATGTTAAAATTTATTGTGAGAACATGTAAGAACTAGGCTGATATTGTCTCAATCAACAATTGGAAAAAAATCACATGATATTGTATGAATGAGAATGTAATTCATATGATTTAGTGCAAATAAATAGGGATATAATCTTTGAAGGGTGTAGAGTTATAAGACTTTAAAGTGACAGGTTAAAACCCCTAACTTGGTTTATTTTTTTAGGTTCTGATAGGAGATGTTAACCCCCAGGTGGATAGAATCGAGATAACTCTAGAGTGAGAGTTGGTATCTTCCCTGCCTAACCGGTCTTTAGAACTATTCAAACTTTAAATTAGTCAATGTTCTTTATAGCATCTCTAGTAAGGGTAAAGAATATAATTGCTCATATTTGGCACAACAAAATTTGCTGACTACCACAACAGAATTCCTATGCTTATTACAGATTTATGATAAGGAGAAAGATATTTTCAAATTCACTGCTTTTCTTTTACATAAACTCAAGTATCTTTTTAAATTGTTACTGTTTTGTCAAAATATCAAAAACATCAAAAATACCATCAAAAATACCAAAAAAATTACTTTGAATACATCTGAATTGAATTTTAAAAAATACCAAAAAGAATTGAATTTTAATTACTTTGAATACATCTTTAGTTTAAGTAATTATCTTTTTAAAATAGAATATTTTTCATTCAATAGAGCGTATTGTGTATTTTCTTGTGGGTTCAATATTCAGGTCTTAATCAAAAAGTTTTATATTACTTTATAACGATACGTATACTTGCGTAGTATCTCAATATATAAATTAAAGAGTTAAATTCTTATTTTCTTCAGGCTCAAGTTTTGACTCTATTGCAAAGTAAGGAAATATAAGTGAAAATATAATCAGAGACATTGTTATACTATTGCATATAAGTAGTAAGTCGGATCAAGGAGCTCTGGGAAGAATTCGCCAGAGTTTTCCCAAATAATTGGGTCATCCTCAATTTTTGTCGTGGAGGGAGAGATTTATAGCTTAGGCCAAAGGGAAGGCCTTTGGCCCTCATTAGCTTGTGCAAGTAAGCTGTGGTGGAGGAGAATTTAGCGCGGCTAGCCAATGGTAGAGATCCACAAGGGATGGGTCAAATTTTGGAGTGTAAACCATGGTGGTCCTCTCTATTTTGGGTTTTTCGGCCACTAGGGTTGCTGGCCAGATCAAGGTTGGTGGCTAGTTGGCTCAGGGAGGTCAGGGAAAGTTTAATTGTGATAATCTCGGGGCTTGATGGTTCATTGCATGGGTAAGTGGGTTTAGCCAGATTAGGAGGATGAGTTCCCCATTTTGAGAGTTTCTTGGCCAATGACACCAATTAAAGGTTTTAGGTGATGTGATTAGCATCCTAGGAGGTTAACCAAGGCAGGAAAAGATTAAGAATTGGTTAATTTGGATCTTAGGCTCAAAATTAAGGTTTTGGTTAAAATTTGGATTTGGGCTTTGCTTAGGCTTGGATCCAAATCAATTGAAGGCTATATTTGGTTTATGAAAATGTCATGAAGCATTTAGAAAACAAATTTCATAAAATCGGATTAAGGGCAAAGTTCAATTTAATGGGATTTTGATTTAGGGTCAATTTGGGGCATTTGGTTTGTACATAAGATTTAGGCTTGAATTGGGTTCAATTGGGTTGTAATTTGATTTCAATTGGGCTTAGAAATGATGAAGTTTGATTTGTTTTTGAAATTGGGGGAGTTTGAAATCAATTTGGTGGAATTTAGGGATAATTTTGGGAGTTTGGGCATTTAGGGGCAATTTGAAAATTTTGGCCAATTTTGGGAATTTAGGTGTAATTGGGTTCATTGGGTGGTTAGGATTGATTTGGGGGAGATTTTGCTAAGTTTTAGGATATGGGGGGGGTATTTTGGTAATTTAGGGAAATTAGGGGTATTTTAGGAATTTTGAAGAAATTAGGGTGTTTTGGTGAACTTGAATGGTTTGAAGTTGTTCAATATGATTTTTGGATGAAAATTGACAATTTGAGCAATTTTGGGAAAATTAGAGTTTTAGAGGCATTTTGGTAATTTTGAAAAAATTTTGGGGTAGAAGGCCAAGGATGGGTGTTTAAGTGGAATTGAAGGATATTGGATATGCCAATTACGATGATTACCTTCTTTAAGCCATGAGACCCAAGGAGAGAGCCATTTTGGATCCTCCATGTGCTGGTCTTAGCCATCCTAGCCAAAGGCTAAGAGTTTGGGGGACCACCCACATGAGTCACCAAAAGAGAGGGCAAAAGGGTCAAGGTTGAATTATTTTGTGGTTTTGGGAATGTGTGAAAGGGTTCAAATGTTTGTGTGTGCGTAGGTCTAACAAAGACCAAAATCAAGCCACCCAGGGCTAACCCTACAACCTGACACCTATAAGGACTCCTCTAGTGTTCCCCTATGCTGGTTCCATCCCACTAAGTGGTAAAGGGCAAAACCATCCATGTGAAACTCCAAGAAAAGCAAAGATGTGTTCAAAATTTCTACTTGGGTAGGGTTCCATCACTAGTCCTCAAGGATAGTCAACAGAAAAGTCTTATGGCTAGATCCTAGCTTCTAAGAAAGAAAGACTAGAACTAAACAAAAGTGAGGTCAATAGAGTCATGCCATGCCATGCATGATGTCATGAATAAATTCCATGAAAAGGGAAACTTTAATTTTTATGAATATTTGGGGAATATGCCATGATACCAAATTTGTCACGTGATGAGGGAAGAAAATTTATCATGTGGGCTTGGATTTGGTCTTTTCAAATTAATGAAATGGGCTTTTGGAAAGGCATGTGGAGGTAGGCTTTTTAATTATTGATATGAAGATGAGCTTTTAAATGCATGAAAAATGATTTTTTTTAATTTAATCATAGCCTAAGTCAAATGGGTTTGAATTTGAGTAAGATAGGATTTGAATTTTGAAATTGAGTAGGTTTGAAGTGAATTGGGTAGAAATTAGGGTCAAATTAATCAACTGGGTGAAAATTGGGTACTTTGAAATTTAGGGGCAATTTTGGTAATTTTGGTGTATTTAGGTAAATTGTGTCAATTTGGGAATTTTTGGGAGGTTTAGGATCCATTTGGAAGTGTTGTGGCATTTTCAAGAAATTGTGATGGAATTTGACAAATTTGCATAAATGGGGGTATTTCGGTAATTTTGGGTAATGTAAGAGTATTTTGGAAATTTAAGGGGAAATTGGGGTATTTTCGACAATTTGAATTGTTTAAAGTGGTTTGATATGATTTTGGTGAGAATTTAAGAAGTTTGTCAATTTTAAGAATTTTAGGGTTCGAGGGGTATTTTGGTAATTCTTTAGAACTTTGAGGGTAGGACGCCAAGGTTGGATGTTTAAGTGTAATTGGAAGTAATTGGACATGCTAATCATGATATTACCCTTTTGGTGCCATGAGACCAATGGGAGAACCATTCTGGATCCTCCATTTGTTGGTCCTAACCACCCTAGGCAAAGGCTATGGGCATGGGGACCACCCACATGAGTTTCCAAAAGAGTGGGAAAAAGGTCAAATGTGAATGATTTTAGGGTTTATGATCTGTGATATATTGATAGGTTCAGTTGTTTGTGTAAGCCTGACCAAAACAAAGCCACCCGGGGCTAAACCTAAGGTCTTACAACCCTATGGGAGTTCTCTCTGAGCTTGCCCATCTTGGTTCCAACCTACGTTAGAACTATACATGTGAAACTCCAGGAAGAATAAGGAAGTGTTTAGAATTTCTAAGGGAGATAAGTTCCATCACTAAGCTTCTAAAATAGTCGAGAGGAAAGTCCTATGGCTAGATCCTAGGTTCTAGAGAGGAGAAACTCAGACCTCTCCAAAAATGAGGTCAACATAAGCAAAGAAAAGTAAACCAAGATATATAAAAATAAAACCAATCAAGTAAAAATTACTCAACAAATATAACAAGTTATAAAAGGTAAACCTAAATAAAAAAACATAATTAAATCCATAAAATTTGCAAGTTATTTAAAACTTAGAGTGAAAAATAAAATAAAAATCACTAAAACTTAAAATTGAACTTAATTAAACAAATCCGAGGTTTGGGAGGTATCCTTGAATAAAGAAATTTTGGTCTATGTCTGGTCGAACGTTATCATCTATCTCATTGTTTTTGTTCGGGTGCCTTTATATTGTTTTACAAAATCCATCTTTCGAAGCGAGCCTTTGCAGTGGTTCGTTGGATCTTCGAAAGATTTGATCAAGAGTATTTTTATTGTATTGTATTATTGTTTGATATTGAATTATTAGTATTCTTACACTACCTACATAAAGTCATCGAAGAAGAGTAAAAATTTAAAATGTCTTTAAGAATAGATATTAAACATGTAGAGTCTCGTGTAATTTCTTCTACTCTAAAAGTAGAAGAGGAAAAGATTTCCCCACCTCACGAATGGCTCTCCTTATGTATTTGTTTGGGTCGGCTCTCTTATAAGAAGCGGATACATAATTGGTTACATTGAAGACAAAATACATCAAAAAAATATAAGTGTAATGTAATTGTTTGTATTGCATAATAGTACAAGAAAGTATTATCTGGCTATAGAGAAATTCAATGAAGTTCTCAATCTTAAAAAGTTGACTCGTTGAACTAAATTGCCAAATTGATAAAGTGAATTACCTAATAAGCAAGTTGAATCAATATTGGTGTAATGTATGAGTGAATCAGTAGGCGTCCATTGCTGCCATTGTTGGGCGCTAACCAACGCCATTAGTTGCATGCCCATTACTTGTTTGACCACTGCTCGCTGCCCCCGACACCGCCCGCTTGCCACTTAGTGTGGCCGCCAACTTTAAAGAATTTATTTTACATTGAATTTGTTTTTATTCAAACAAAAAAAAAACTGAATAGGGTGTTTATTAAGCCAAACAATTCTAAAAAGATTTCAAATGAAACATATTAATTAGTTGAACATTGCATTCCTTTTATAGCCCAAATCTTTTGTAATATTCTAAACTGCTTGCTTCACGGAGCTTTCTTAAAAAATGACTTGGTTGGCTCAACCAATTGTCTAAGTCCACTTCAAATTAATCTGATAATTAGCACACAACAACTCGTACGTGGAGGATAACTCTCATTAAGTACATAATTTAAACCGTTGAAGCTGGCCTTATCAACGGCTACTCGCAACGGTCAGAATTTCTTAAAAAAGTTTTTCCCCCCCAAAAAACAGATGAAGGATGTTAAGAATTCCTCTTTGTCAATTTGAAAGTTGGCTCTATTTGAAGAAAGCCTAGCAGAGAAGCGGAGACAGAGATCAGACGAATGGGCAAGCAAAACTGGAGATGTAGTACCGAGAGAACTCCCGAGCCCGCCACGCAACTTATATGACGAGAATGACGGGATTGAAGAGGAAAGCATTCGAACTCTCCGTCCTTTGCGGCGTCGACGTGCTCGTTGCCTCCTTCTCGCCGGAACTTAACGCCGTCCAATCCTGGCCGGAGAAGGACTCCGACGAATTTTGCCGGACAAAAGAGCGTTATGTCCAATTTCGTAGATCTGAGATGGGGAGCCAAAACCATTCAACGATTTTTCCTTCCCTTCCGCTGGTTTCACAAGAAATGCTAGCAATGAGGTCTAAACTAATAGAGATTAGAGAGAGGTTAAGCTTCCTCGAAGCAGAAGCATCCCCCAATGCAGCCATGGTTTCTTCCCAATTCCAGCAAGATCAGACAGCACCGCAGGAACAGAACACCATTCCTCTAACTCCTTTTCTTGACGATATCTCCATGGCGATGTATCAAGATTCTTCCTTTCTGATTCACCTATGACGACATCCGTCGATGATTTCAATTGGTGTGACACACTTCTCGATTATGACAAGTGGTGATTTCAACAATATAATTCCATCTATGCTTGAAAGTTCCAAGAAAACCATTCCCGTCATTAGATTTCTTACTTTTTCTTTAGCATATATACTGATCTCTTGTACGGGGTCAATCTATCATAAACTTAGAACACAAAAGTCGTGTTTTTTGCTCTCTCCTACGTACTGAATATAGTATGCTTATAAGTATTCAGCATTCAGTTCTTCTCAGGTTTTTGGAATAAACAGACCGATTGCATCGAACAAAAGGACATTTACATACATACCACCCAAATCCTCTGTATATACTTATCTAACACCTACGCTTTACTTTTTTACCTTTGTACTACACAAGTCTTTCATATCACATCAAAAATATGATTATTTCCATTTTTATAATGTGAAATGGATCTTCTTTCATGCATAGATAAGGTAGCATATATATAAAAAATCAATGTTTAGGTGCAAGATATGTAAATACTAAAGAGGTTAGTGACATATATGTAAATCTTACTTGAACAAACTAATTAAAAAATCTATTATTGATTATTAAGCTAAATTGTTGTTTGGAATAACCAATGAATAACGGGTATAAATACTAATAAAAAGAAATGAATTCTCTTGAATGTTTGTGATGCATGAAAGAATGTAAAATAATAGTATTTATTCTACATGCAGTAGAATGTTTGATCTGTCTGTCATTTCATATCACATCAAAAATATGATTATTTCTATTTTGATAATGTGAAATGGATCTTCTTTCATGCATAGATAAGGTAGCATATATATAAAAAATTAATGTTTAGGTGCAAGATATGTAAATACAAAGGAGGTTAGTGACATGTATGTAAATCTTACTTGAACAAATGAATTAAAGAGTCCATTACTGATAATTAAGCTACATTGTTGTTTGGAATAACCAATGAACATATATCTTTAATATACATTATAAGAAATGAATTCTCTTGAATGTTTGTGATGCATGAAAGAATGTAAAATAGTATTATTTATTCTACATGCAGTAGAATGTTTGATATGTCTGTCATTTCAAATTTGTAACTTCTACTATTATAAACTTTTTTGTTGAACAGGACTTCAAAATCTTGCACGAAATGCGAAAAGTTTTTCTGTTGAATAAGAAGTTGAAAATTTTTTTTTTTTTTGTCGAATAAGAAAAGAAGTAAACTCTGATTAATTTTCATAGGCTCAATGCATTTCATGCCAAACATTCGATGTCAAGTAGAACTCTTCTCCATCAGACCTATCTAAATTAATGTAAGTCATGTCATATATCTTTAATATACATTATAAGAAATTTAATCATTTATTTTGATTGATGCACTTAAATTTGTAAATCAAAATATTGAATGAAGGACAATTCTGAAAACCTTATTTCAGTCCGACCTACTCTTTTCTTTATCTAAAGCAAGAGATTAAGACAAGAGTTGTGTTTGACAAACTTTAAATCTTGGTGAGATAAAAATGCTGAATACAAAGTTCAAAATATATAAAAAAAAAGAATAAATATATCTCATGTTATTAATATGTTGGAAGTATATGTTAAATACAATCATGCTCATCTATATAGGTTGATGCAATAAACCTCAAATTAAGACATGGTATGACAATTAAAAAAAATACTTCTAACATATTAATAAACAATGAGCATGATTGTTTGCAATTGGTATGACAATTAAAAAAAATACTTCTAACATACAATGAGCATGATTGTTTGCAAAGAGTGAATTTATAATTATCACGCTTGCAATCATTCAGTATAACATATTTCTTACATAATTACTTTGCATTCTCACTTGTCATAGTCTTAAAAATATCATGTAATAGTCATTCATGTTTTGGCGCATATAAATGATTGTCATCTAACTCATTATCCTGTTATTGTAGTTGATAATAGAATCATCTTAATATAGCAAGATAACACTTATTTACACTGGTGTATAATTATTGAGTTTCAGGAATCCTGTTTGTCTCTAAAAATTGCCCATTTATTGGTGATTTTGTCATTCCCTATGTAAGTCATCATAAGTTATTAAACTTTCCCATATGGCTGACCTTTCTTATATTTTCTCTTTAGCGACAATATCATACTTTATGTTACATATACTTGTTATGCATATGGTGTCACTAATTTTTATGAACTATATATCAGGCATGACACTTGCACACTATGAGAACATAAAATTATTTTTAACAGATGAACATGTGTAATATATTTAACTTATTAATAAAATTAGATACTATTAACATACTCATTATGAAGAAATGACTATTGGCATAAATACGCAAGTCTAATTTCCTTATAAGAGATTATTAAATAATAGACTTAAGTTACTTCATCATTTATATTTGAGATGAGTGCCTCTGCACAAATATAAGATCATTCTTAGAATAGGGTTCCTTGCACACATCACTTTGAAGCCTTCGTATTTTATACACGGATCTAAGAAAAACTTCAATTTTTCAATTTTGTAGCTGTTTCTTAATTTAAATAAAAACTAATTCTAAATGACCTCAAAAATAGCAAATTAGAAATAAATTAAAATATTACTCATTATAAAAACCTGCAGACTTACTAAATTTGAACTTAACTCAATATACTAATGAAAATACAAAAAAGAAAAAGATAAATTTTACCCAAATCAAGTTTAGTTGTTAGATATGTAATGCTATTTTTGATGTGATACAAAGGATCTTGGTACTATAAACATAAAAACAAGTATTCATATATATGTAACAATTTATATAATATAAGTATTGTGAGGTTGTACGTCTGCATTGATTTAAATAGGTATGCAAATATAATAGTTATATACATGTGTAGTTAATAAAATTAGGTTAGGCTTGACTCAATTCAAGTTCTATTTGATCTATCCTTGATCTATATTAGAGGCGTTGACATCAAATCTAGCTCAAATCGACCGAAATTTTAAATGATTTGCAATCTCAAGTCAAAATCACCACCCTATATGTATGTGGGGAGATAGGAGAAGTTTGAGTGAAGTAAAAAAAAAAAAGATTAAAAATGAATGAATGGTTCACCAAAACAAAAAAAAAAAAAAAAAAAAAAAAAAAAAACTTAGCCAAGAAGTAAAGGTACAAATTTAAACAAAAGATGTTGGAATCAAATCTCTCCATGCATAATTATATTCTATTAAGAAGCCAATATCATAAAACTTGCATTCTATCGAACAACTCCCTTAGGGTGCGTTCTTTTCAGCTGTGGTTGTATGGATTCTTATTTAAAAGTAGTTGTAGAAAATTTTCTGTTTAAAAACTAGTGTTTCAGAAGCAATTGATCTGTTAGAAAATTTCTCTTTTGAAAGTATTGTTTGTAAATAATTTTCTGAAATACCCTTCTCCTCATGTTATCTAGAAAAGAGTTAAAATGAAATAATATTATATTTTTTTTTGTGGTTAAAAAAATTTTTAAAATATATTTTTTTTTAGTCATGTGCAAAATTTTGATCGAATTATTTGTTGCGTGTATATATATATATATATGGCGGCAACACTTGCTCTGCTAGGGTTTCGAAACCAATGGCTGCTCATCATCTTAAAAAGTTTTTGGTGATTTGTTGGGCTCTTGTTGTTGTTATTTGTACAATTGTTGAATTTCCTGAGTATTTGGTTGCTCTTGGTTGGCATTTTGTTGTATTTTTGTGTTACTCGGGTTCCCATTTTTTAAACTTTGTCGTTACTCTTACATTGGTTTGTAGCATCCCTGCTCTCGGCTGCCTCCCTTTTTGTTGTTGTTGGCTTTGCCTTGGGCCAACCTCCTTTTTCCCTCTTAGGAATACTACTTTTTTCCTTGTTTTCGATATTGCCTTCCATGGAGGCATCTCTGAAACAGGCTGACCCCCATTTTTCGGGGAAATCTACCTATGTTGATGTTATTGTTTCTGGCTCTGGAAGCTTTATGTCAGGTGACAATCTTTTTTTCTCACAGCCCTACCATGATGCAATGGATGGTAATGGGGAGAGCTATCTGTTTGAAAAAGGCTCAAAAAAGGGTGGTAAACATGCCCTTATCTTTTCAGACTCTAAAGTTTTTGACCTTTCTGCTAAATGCAAATTTACCTTGATTGGTAAATTTTATTTGGGCGTCCTTAGAATGGAGGCTACTAGGAGAACCTTTGATGATTTTAAGCCGATTGATGGTGAAATGTGGGCTTGTTTGACACAGGCATGTCATGATCCAATTATCAATGGAAGAGAACTATCTATGCATGAATTTTCTCCAAAAAGCTTATCTATATTGATGGGCATACAAATGAAGCTTTTAAAATGGCACCTGATTTTGATCCTGGCAAAGAACTTCCTATTATCCCTACTTGGCTTAAACTCCTCGATTTAAAGCACTTTTTCAGCCACTAAGTACTTTTTTTATTGGTGCCCTACTGGGTAGGCCAATGAAGCTAGACATATCCACTTTTAATCTATTTAAGCTATCAGTTGCTTGAATCCTTTTAAAAGGGATATCACTCTCCCACCTATTGATGAGGTCGAGTTGGGCATGACCGATAATGGTTATTGACAACCTATTTTCATGGAGTAGAAGTCATATTACTGTACATATTGTAAGATGTTTGGCCATACAAACCAAAAGTACTACAGGCTCTACCCAACTCTAAAACCACCTAAGAGTTCTCCTCTGCCCCCTGAACCTTCTGCTTTCGCTCCTATGGTTATGCCTAACCTCTCAGATCTAATTTTGGCCTTTGTTGCTGAGGATATCAGGATTGATACTAAGATTAATGTGTTAAGGGATGATACCATTTTTTCCCAGATGTTTAACTCTACATCAGAGGCCCAGATCTTTTCCCATGTTGAGGAAGTTGTGGCTAATTATGTTGAGGAAGTTGTGGCTGATTTGCAACACCTACCTGTCCCCGTTGGGGAAGATGTGGGCCCCCAGATCTCTCTGTGGCACTCCCCCTCAATCAATTGCAGAGATGCAGCATTCCCTGGAGACTGATTGGCAGATTCATAAAGCCATGAAAAAGAAGAAGAACCAATTTGAGCTGAAGAACCCACAAGAGGATACCCTCATAATTGAAGCTTGAATCTCTTATTCAACCAGGAGGGAGTCTCCTACCAGGCTCACCAGGGGGAAATCTAAGCCATCCCACCATGATTAACTTAATATGCTGGAATATCAGGGGGATTGCCCACCCCCACTCCTTAAAAAGGCTCCAACATATGAATAGAAAGCACAAATTTTGGTGTATGGCTATTTTAGAATCAAATTCGTAAACATCATAAAAAAGTAATGAAGAAATTCCTTGAGTTTACCCACTCAGCTAATTGAAACAATAAAATTTGGATTTTCTGTAGAAAGGAAATCAACTAGTCTATTATCATCAATCACCCTCAATTTCTTCATTCTTCTTTTGATATGGTTGGAAGCACAGGTTTTCCTACCATCATTTATGCTGATTGCACTAGGACTGCTAGAACAGATCTCTGGACTAATTTATACCATATCAGCACCTCCATGTCTTCTAGTTGGCTCGTTCGGGGAGATTTTAATTGTATTTCATCCCCTTGTGATAAGAAGGGCGGTAGAGCTCCTATTATATCTTCAATGACCGCTTTTAATGATAGCATTCAATCTTCTGGTTTGTTTGATCTTGGTATTCATGGTCCCCAATTTGTATGGAAAAGAGGGAATACTTAAGAAAGGTTGGGCAGATTCTTTACCAAAGATTCTTGGTTTCATAACTACCTACATATTGCTATCACCCATCTTAACTTTAACAGGTTCTGACCATAGTGAGGATGGGTGGCTGAAAACTGTGGGATTGAACTCAAGGAAGTTATGAGGAGCTTTGGGAAGAGTTCGACAGAGTTTCTTCAAGGAATTGGGTCATCTTCAAGATTATCCATGGAGGGGAGATTTATAGCTCAAGCCAAAGGGAAGGCCTCAGGCCCTCATTGACTGGTGGAAGTAAGTTGAAGTGGAGGGAAATTTGGCGCACCTAGCCTCAATGGAAAAGAGCCACAAGGGATGGGTCAAATTTTGAAGTTTAACCCATGGTGGTCCTCTCTATTTTTTGGGTTTTTTGGCCACTAGGGTGGCCAGCCAGACCAAGGTTGGTGGCTAGCTGGCTTGGGAGGTCAGAGGAAGTTTAATTGTGAAAAGCTCGGGGGCTTGATGACTGATTGCATGGGTAAGTGGGTTTAGCCAAATTAGGAGGATGAGTTCCCCATTTTGAGGGACCCTTGGTCCATGGGGCCAATTAAAAATTTTAGGTGACGTGATTAGCATCCTAGGAGGCTAACTAAGGTAGGAAAAGATTAAGCATGGGTTAATTTCTATGGCTTAGGTTAATTTGGATCTTAGGCTCAAAATTAGGGCTTGAGCTAAAATTTGGATTTGGACTTGTCTTGGGCTTGGATCCAAATCATATGAAGGTTTGTTTGGTTTAGGAAAATGTTATGAAGCATTTCGAAAACAAATTGCATGAAATCGGATTAAGAGAAGGGTTCAATTTGAGGGGATATTGATTTAAGGTGAATTTGGGGCATGTGGTTTGTACTTAAGATTTAAGCTTGAAATTGGGTTGGAATTTGATTTCAATTGGGCTGAGACATGATGAAACTTGATTTAGTTTTGAAATTGAGGGTGTTTGAAATCAAATTGGAGGAAATTTGGGATAATTTGCGGATTTTGGGCATTTAAGGGCAATTTGGGAATTTTGGTCAATTTTAGGAATTTAGGTGTAATTAAAATCATTGGGTGGTTAGGATTGATTTTGGGGAGAGGTTTGGAATGATTTTAGAGATTTTGGTAAATTTTAGGATATGAGGGGCATTTTGGTAATTTTGGGAAAATTATGGGTATTTTGGGAATTTTGACGAAATTGGGGAGTTTTGGTGAACTTGAATGGTTTGAAGTGATTCAATTTGATTTTTGGGTGAAAATTTACATTTTGAGCAATTTTGGGAAAAATAGAGTTTTAGAGGCATTTTAGTAATTTTGGAAAAATTTGAGGGTAGGAGGCCAAGGATGGGTGTTTAAGTGGAATTGAAGGATATTGGATTTGCCAATCATGACGATTACCTTCTTTCAGCCATGAGACCAAAGAGATGGCCATTTTGAATCCTCCGTGTGTTGGTCCTAGTCATCCTAGCCAAAGGCTAAGAGTTTGGGGGACCACCCACATGGTTTTCCAAAAGAGAGGAATTTTGTTAAGGGTGGATTATTTTAGGGTTTTGGGAATGTTTAGATAGGGTTCAAATGTTTGTGTGTGTAGGTCTAACCAATAGCAAAACCAAGCCACCTAGGGCTAACCCTAAGGCCTGACAATCCTGTGGAGACTCCTCTTGAGCTCCTCCCCCATGCTGATTCCATCCCACTAAGTGGTTGAGGGAAAAACCATGCATGTTAAAATCCAAGAAGAGCAAAGATGTTCAGAATTTCTATTGGGGTAGGGTACCATCACTAGTCCTCTAGCATAGTCAACAAGAAAGTCCTATGGCTAGATCCTAGGTTTCAAAGGAAGAAAGACTGGACCTCAACAAAAGTGAGGTCAATATGGTCATGCCATGCCATGCATGATGTCATGAATAAATTTCATGAAAAGGGAAACTTTAATTTTTTTAAATTTTGGGGGAAAATACCATGATACCAAATTTGGCCAAAAAATTAAGTGTATGCATGATATGATGCCATGATGCATGGTTTCTTTAAAAGAATGATTAGGGAAAAAAATTTGTCATGTGGGGTTGGATTTGGGCTTTTCAAATTAATGAAATGGGATTTTGGAAAGGCATGTGGAGATCGGCTTTTTAATTATTCATATGAAGATGGGCTTTTAAAATGCATGAAACATGATTTTCTTTTTGAAGTTAATCGTAGGCTAAATCAAATGGGTTTGAATTTGAGTAAGATTGGATTTGAATTATGAAATTGAGGAGGTTGGAAGTGAATTGGGTGAAAATTGGGGCCAAATTGGTCAATTGGGTGAAAAATGGGTACTTTGGAATTTATGGGCAATTTTGGTAATTTTGGTGGATTTAGGTAAATTGGGTCAATTTGGGAATTTTTGGGAGGTTGGGAATTTTTGGGAGGTTTAGGGGGAGGTTTAGGATCCATTCAGAAGTGTTGTGGTATGCTTATGGAATTTTGGTGGAATTTGACAAATTTGGGTAAATGGGGGTATTTTGAAAATTTTGGTTAATGTAAGAGTATTTTGGGAATTTAGGGGGAAATTGGGGTATTTTGGACAATTTGAATGGTTTAAAGTGGATTGACAGGATTTTGGTGAGAATTTAAGAAGTTTGGCAATTTTTGAAAATTTTAGGGTTCTAGGGGTATTTTGGTAATTTTGTGGAGCTTTGGGGGTTGAAGGCCAAGGAAGGATATTAAGGTGAAATTAGAGGTCACTAGAAATACCAACCATGATGTTACCTGTAGGATGCCATGAAACCAATGGGAAAGCTCATTTTGGATCCTCTATGTGTTGGTCCTAGCTATCCTAGCCAAGGGCCAAGGGCTTGAGGACAACCCACATTAGATTACAAAGAGTTAGGGAATGGGTTTAGTGTAGGTAATTTTAGGGTTTGTGATGTGTGAGTTTGTCAAAGTTTCAAGTGTCTGTGTGTGAAAGCTTGACCAAGACAAAGCCACCCAGGGCTAACCTTATAGCCTGACAATTCTATAGGAGTTCCCTTGAGCTCCCCCATGTTGGTTTCAACCATCTAAGTGCTAGAAGTCAAAACCATGCATGTGGAACTTCAAGAAGAGTAAAAAAGTGTTTAAAGTTTCTATTAGGTAGGGTTCCATCACTAGTCTTCTAGAATAGTCAACAGGAGAGTTCTATGGCTAGATCCTAGGCTTTTAAAAAATAAAGACTAGACCAAAACAAAAGCGAGGTCAACAAATGGACCGCCAATAGGTGTGGTGTGCTAGAAGAGCACATTGAGTGTGTTGGAGATGATCAAAATGATCAACCAAAGAAACATAAATGTTCTAAGCCAACACTGTCAGAATCAAAACATAGAATTGAGTGAAGAAGGTTTCCACTATGGAATTAGCAGGCGTACTTTTCAATGAAAGTTGTAACATTTGGTAATGTTCTTTGCTCTTTTACCCATATAAAAGGATTTTTTATGAATTTAGATGGGCAATCATCAGGGTTCCTTGTCAGGAACTCGATAACCGCGACAAGCTTAATTTGTTTTCAATTTGTTTTTGGATTTATATATTGATTTTGGTTTTGCAGAAATAATCAATTTTTGTGGTGAGGAGACCAGGTTTAGATGGAAAGCATACGAAATCACATCCAACTCAAAGAATGATAGAGAAATATTTCTCTACCTTAAGAAGGAAAGCTCAAGGACTCACATCCAACTCAAAATGTAGCGTGAGGGAATCAGAATATAGGTACTGACCCCAAGATGTGAATCAAAATTTAGGTATAGACTCTAGAAATTTCATAAAGAGAATCAAAATTTAGGTACTCAAGATGGGAATCCAAATTTAGGTAAAGACCTTGAAAGTTTCATGAAGGGATTCAGAATTTAGGCAGTGAACTCGATATTGGAATTGAAGTTTAGGTACTGACCCCAAAAGTTTCATAAAGGGAATAAGAATTTAGGTACTGACCCCTAGATTTGATGAAGGGAATCAAAATTTAGGTATTGAGATAGGAATCATAAGATTGGTATGGACCCCGTAAATTTCATGAAGAGAATCAAAATTTAGAACTGAACTTGAGATTGATGAAGGGAATTAGAATTTAGGTACAAGCCCTGAGATGGGAATAATAAATTATGTACTAACTCTGATTTGAGAATCAGAATTTAGGTATTGACCCTAGAAGTTTATTGAAGGGAATCAAAATTTAGGTATTGACCCAGAGATGGGAATCAAAATTTAGGTACTGAACCCGAGATTATATTTTTACTATATTGTGAAGGAAATCTCAGGGACTCACATCCAACTCAAGAGGTAAAGAGACAAAATCAAAATTTAATTATTGACCCCGAAATGAGAATCAGAATTTGGGTTCCGACCTTAAAAGTTTCATGAAGGGAATCAAAATTTTGGTACTGACCTTGAGATTTGATTATTACTACATTAGGAAGGAAAGATCAAGGACTCACATCCAACTCAAGGGGTAGCAATCGGCATAACCCATGCATTTATTTTCACAAATGTTGAAATTGCGAGTAACATATAATATCACGTTGGTTGGACTGAAAGATAAAAATTACAGATTGTGAAGCCCTTGACAATGTGAAGAAACCTTTGCGTTGACAACTTAGAAAATACTTAACGTATCCCAAAGTTAATCGCACAGTAAACGTGAAAGAACAAGTACATTTCATCTCGCTAGTCGGGTTATAATTATTTTGATATGTAGTGAGATTACTTGAACATTGCCTGCTCCAAAAAAGGAGTTTGTTGATGCATTCAAAGCGTCAAATTTGATATTAAGTAATATGCAATTAATTCGTTCAATACGATGGACACCTAATCCGGTAGAAAATAAAATGAAATTAAAATTAAAAGTTTAAATAGATAAGAATTCTTTGGTATGTATGCAAATCTTTGTTCATAAATATAATTTTCACTGTTATTTTCAGTGAAAACAGATAACATGGAGTTCAAATTGATTATAGATATTGATAAAGATAAAATTAACTTCCCTTCAATATTGTCGTTGACATTCATCTCAAGGTAAATTTTTCTGTCACTATAAGGCTAAACATACAATTTAATTTATAATTTTTATAATAATAAAAGTAATAATTTTATTATATTTGTCCTAAACAAACCCTCTATAATGAACACACTATTGATGATAAATGGATCAAGGGCATTTTTACTGTTAAAGTTAAATTTTGAATTTAATTCAATTCTTTTTTGTAGAGGACTTAAATTTAAGTGTTTAGTCATAAAATAAGTAAATACAGTATAAAATTCTAATGTATTTATAATTCACTTTATATTTCCTTTTTAATTTATTTAAAATTTATTGGATTTGGATGAATTTTAAATACACTGCTGTATAAAGTGATATAGTCATTCAATACCTGTCGTCAGTCGCCATCAGTCATCCATCGTCATTCCCATCATCAGAATCCCATTGTCGCCATTGTTGGGCGCTTACCAGTGCCGCTATTGGCCACCCAATGCTCGCTACTCCCTGTCGCGGTTAATCGCCACCATGCCACCCCCGCTGGATGGCGATTGGTCATCGGTCAAAATCGCAATTAGAAGTTCTATTTGTTTTGGCTTTTCGGATCATCTATTGTTATAAATGAATTTGAATAATTTGAGTGCATGTATTGGAACATATGATTAAATTTATAGGATTGATGCGTCAAAGATTTGTTTTTGAAGTCTTTCATAGGATTTGAGATCCTAGTCTTTTTCGGATCATATATCATCAATTTAAGGATTTCCTTAGAAGAGGACCTGCATACTCTTTCGGGATATCTCTGCCACCGTCGACATAATCATACTATTTTTTTTTCAAATTCTTCATTTGGATTGATGATTCATTCACCTCATAATTATGCAAAGACTACTCATGCAAATTTATGAGAACTTGGGGCTTGCCTCAAAAACTTTGATCGACGTCTTTTAGTAGGAGTGCAAGGGACCTCTCCAAATTCTTATTGCCCTTATGCCTAATGTCGATTGGACTCAGGAGTTTCTGTAATATCTCCTTTCAAGAAGACCTATATCAAAATTTATACAGAAGAATTTATTACATTAGGCACTTATGCCTTATGCCTAATGTCGATTATTACATTACTTTAAAGAACTTGTTTTACATTGAATTTGTTTTTATTCAAAAAAAAAAAAAAAATTTTGATCATGGCGTTTACTAAGCCAAACAATTCTAAAAGATTTCAATTAGTTGAATATTGCATTCCTTTTATACCCATCTTTTTGTCCGCGCCAATGAGGCATCTCCCTCGCAGCATGGAAAGGCTGGTTTCGGATAAGAACGAAGAGCACGTTCCAATGGTCTAAGTGTAATTCACATTAATCTGATGATTAGCACGCATCAACTCGGTAGTGGAGAATAACTCTCGTTAAAGCTGGTCATTATCAACGGCTACTCGCAACGGTCAGAAAAAAAATTTGAAAAAAAGTTTTTCCCCCCAAACAACAGATGGAGGATGTTAAGAATTCTTCTTTCTCATTTTGAAATTTGGCTCTATTTGTAGAAAGCCTAGCAGAGAAGCGGAGAAGAAGAGATCAGACGATGGGGCGAGCAAAACTGGAGATGAAGTACCGAGAGAACTACCGAGCCCGCCACGCAACTTACATGACGAGAATTACGGGATTGAAGAGGAAAGCATTCGAACTCTCCGTCCTTTGCGGCGTCGACGTGCTCGTTGCCTCCTTCTCGCCGGAACTTAACGCCGTCCAATCCTGGCCGGAGAAGGACTCCGACGAATTTCGCCGGATAAAAGAGCGTTACGTCCAATTTCGTAGATCTGAGATGGGGAGCCAAAACCATTCAACGATTTTTCCTTCCCTTCCGCTGGTTTCACAAGAAATGCTAGCAATGAGGTCTAAACTAATAGAGATTAGAGAGAGGTTAAGCTTCCTCGAAGCAGAAGCATCCCCCAATGCAGCCATGGTTTCTTCCCAATTCCAGCAAGATCAGACAGCACCGCAGGAACAGAACACCATTCCTCTAACTCCTTTTCTTGACGATATCTCCATGGACGATATCTTCACGGCAGGGACAGAACTCCATATTTCTAACACCATTCGCCTAACAGAGATTAGAGAGAGGTTAAGCTTCCTCGAAGGAGAAGCATCCTCCAATGCAGCCATGGTTTCTTCTCAATTCCAGCAAGATCAGACAGCACCGCAGGAACAGAACACCATTCCTCTAACTCCTTTTCTTGACGATTTCTCCATGGACGATATCTTCACTGCAGGAACAGAACACCATTCCTCTAACACCATTCCCCTAACAGAGATTAGAGAGAGGTTAAGCTTCCTCGAAGCAGAAGCATCCTCCAATGCAGCCATGGTTTCTTCCCAATTCCAGCAAGATCAGACAGCACCGCAGGAACAAAAGACCATTCCTCTAACTTCTTTTCTTAATGATTTCTCCATGGACGATATCTTCACCACAGGAACAGAACACCATTCCTCTAACACCATTCCCCTAACAGAGATTAGAGAGAGGTTAAGCTTCCTCGAAGCATCCAATGCAGCCATGGTTTCTTCCCAATTCCAGCAAGATCAGACAGCACCGCAGGAACAGAACACCATTCCTCTAACTCCTTTTCTTGACGATATCTCCATGGAGGATTTATCAAGATTCTTCCTTTCTGATTCACCTATGACGACCTCCGTGGAGGATTTCAATTGGTGCGACACACTTCTCGATTATGACTAGTGGTGATTTCAACCATATGATTCCTTCTATGCTCGACAGTTCCAAGAAAACCATTCCCTTCATTTACGTTTCTTACCTTTTCTTTAGCATTTATGCTGATCTCTTGTATGAGGTCAATCTATCATAAACTTAGAGCACAACAGTCTTGTTTTTTGCTCTCTGCTATGTACTGAATGTAGTATGCTAATAAGCATTCAGTTCTTCTCAAGTTTGTTGAACAGGTAGATCAATTGCATCGAACAAAGGGGCATTTGCATACATACCACCCAAATCCTCTGTATATACGTATCTAACACCTACAGGCTACTTTTTACATTTATACTACCCAAATTTTTCATATCACATGAAAAATATGATTATTTTTTACTTTTCAAATTGCAAAATAGATCTTTTTTCATGCATAGATAAGGTAGCATATATATAAAAAATTTATGTTTAGGTGCTAGATATGTAATTACAAAGGAGCTTAGTGTCATGTAAGTAAATCTTGAACAAACTAATTAAAGAGTCAATTATTGATTATTAAGGTAAATTGTTGTTTGGAATAACCAATCAAAAATTGGTATGAATACTAATAAAAAACAAATAATTCTCTTGAATGTTTGTGATGCGTGAAAGAATGTAGTATTTATTCTACATGCAATAGAATGTTTGATCTGTTAGTCATCTCAGATTTGCAACTTCTACTATTAAAAACTATTTTGTTGAACAAGACTTCAAAAGATTGTGCGAAATACAAAATGTTTTTATGTTGAATAAGAAATTGAAAATGTTTTTTTTTTTGTTGAATAAGAAAAATAGTAGACTCTGATTAATTTTGGTAGACTCAATGCATTTCATGCCAAACATTCCATGTCAAGCAAAACTTTTCTCAATCAGGCCTGTCTAAATTAATAAAGTCACATCATATATTTTTAATATATGTTATAAGAAAATTAATCATTCACTTTATTTGATGCACTTAAATTTGTAAATCAAAATATTGAAATGAAGGTCAAATCTGAAAACCTTATTTCATTCCAACCTACTCTTTTCCTTATCTAAAGCAAAAGCTTGAAACTAGACTTGCGTTTGACAAACTTTAAATCTTGGTGATCTAAAAATGTTGAATATATCTCATGCTAGTTTTCTTTTTTTAACTGAAAAAAATATCAGTAATCATATATATAAGTTGATGCATTGAACATAAAGTTAAGACATGGTTTGACAATTGAAAAAAATACTTCAACATATTAATAAACAATAAGCATGATTGTTTGCAAGAAATGAAATTATAATTATCATGTGTGCAATCATTCGGTATAACGTATTGCTTACATAATAATTTCTCATTCTCACTTGTCATAGTCTTAGAAGTACCATATAATAGTTATTCATGTTTTGGCGCATATAAATGATGGTTACCTAATTTGTTATCCTATTATTGTAGTTGATAATAAAATCACCTTAATATAGCAAGATAACACTCAGTTACACTGGTGTATAATTATTGAGTGGAATCCCGTTTGTCCCTAAAAATTGCCCATTTATTGGTGCTTATGTCATTCCCTATGTAAGTCATCATAATTTGTTAAATTTTCCCATATGGCTGACCTTTCCTATATTTTCTCTTTAGCAACAATGTCACACTTTATGTTACATATACTTGTTATGCATATGGTGTCACTAATTTTTCTGAGCTATATATAAGGCATAACACTTGCACACTATGAGAACATAAAATTATTTTTAACAGATGAACATGTGTAATATATTGAAGTTATTAGTAAAATTAGATACTATTAACATACTCATTACGAAGAAATGACTATTGGCATAAATACACAAGTCTAATTTATTTATAAGGAATTAATAAATAATAAACATAAGATACTTTGCCATTTATAGTTGAGATGAGTACCTCCGCACAAATATTAGATTTTTCTTAGAATAAGACTCCTTGCACACATCAGTTTGAAGCCTTGGTATTTTCTACACAGATCTAAGAAAAACTTCAATTTTTCAATTTTGTAGCCATTTCTTAATTTAAAATAAAACTAATTCTAAAAAACCTCAAAAAGAGCAAATTACATAAAATTAAAACATTACTCATTATAAAAACCAGCAGGCCTACTAAATCTGAATTAACTCAATTTGCTGATGAAAATACAAAAAAGATAAATTTTACCCAAATCAGGTTTAGTTGTTAGATACATAGTGATATTTTTGAAGTGATGCGTAGGTTAATATAAAAACAAGTATTCATATATATGTAACAATTTACATAATATAAGTATTGTGAGGTTGCACGTCTGCATTGATTTAAATAGGTATGCATATATAATAATTATATACATGCGTAGCTATTTAAATTAGGTTTAGGCTTGACTCAATTCAAATTCTATTTGATCTGTCCTTACTGTATTTTAGAGTTGTTGACATCAAATCTAGCTCATAGTGACACAAATTTTAAATTATTTGCATTCTCAAGTCAAAATCACCACCCTATATGTATTTGGGGAGACAGGAGAAGTCTGAGTCAATTCAAAAAAGGTTAAAAATGAATGAATAGTTCGTAAAAACAAAAATTAGCTACAAATTTCAACAAATAATTTTTTATATTTAATTAATACTCAAAACAAACAAATAATTCTAATAATTAAATTAAACATTTAAATATCATGAAAATTGGTCCAAGTGGTCCTCCAACCTAGGTGAACCCCCAGAATTTTTCTTAAGAACAGAGATTTTGTTTGGGTTGAGTTATTGAATTTTCTTTAAAAATCCCTATTTTTGCCTTAAAATAATTATAAAATTAAATAAATTAAAAAAAATTACATTTTCTCCTATGATGTTTTAATTAAACCATGAGTGGGGTAGCATAAAAATCTAAAAGTCATTTGGGTTTAATTTAATGAATTATAAGGTGTCAAGGCCCTAAGAGCAAAACGACAATCTTGGAATTTAAGCCTTAATTAATATTTAGGCCTAACCAAATTAATATTTAGGCAAGCCTTAATTAATATTTAGGCCTAACCAAAGGGTAAATGGGTAATAAATGATCATAATTTATATGTCTAGATGATTGAAATATAAAATGCAGTAACCAATCTCACTTTGCTCACTTTGGTCTCATTAAGGATAAATTTGTAATTTCTTAAATTGACAAAATTCAGAAGAGTAGTTAAATAAGATGATATTGAGGCTGGGGGTTTAACTTTGGAAGATCATAACTCACTAATTTAAAACCCTAATTAATGGTTTTAAAATGATTTATGATTCCTCATAAGGATTAAAAGCATAAATATTTTAGTTTTTTTTTTTAATTACGAATCTAGTCATGATGTTTTAAGGGCTTAGTGGTGAATTAGTCTTAATCAAAATTTTGTCTAATGAGGTTTAGACAATGAACTATAAATAATTTGAAACTTTTTAAAAAAACACTGCATGCCCATCTTTAAAAATCAAACTGACTAAGTTTTTTAATTAAGCCAAATTGTCCCTGAGGGCCTTTACCCGTATAAGATGATATTGAGGCTGGGGGTTTAACTTTGGAAGATCATAACCCACTAATTTAAAACCCTAATTAATGGTTTTAAAATGATTTATGATTCCTCATAAGGATTAAAAGCATAAATATTTTAGTTTTTGTTTAAAAATTACGAATCTAGTCATGATGTTTTAAGGGCTTAGTGGTGAATTAGTCTTAATCAAAATTTTGTCTAATGAGGTTTAGACAATGAACTATAAATAATTTGAAACTTTTTAAAAAAAACACTACATGCCCATCTTTAAAAATCAAACCGACCAAGTTTCTTAATTAAGCCAAATTGTCCCTGAGGGCCTTTACCCGTATAATTCGTAAGTGATGCATCAAATGATAACTACCCAACTTAAAAAGATAATCAAAACATCAAGGTTCATTGAGCATAAGAGTATGAATTGGGTGAAACATATAGCAACATAATAAGACTAAAATGAACTCGAGACGACTCCAGGGACTGTGAAACGTCTAGGGTATTACCCAGGACCTTTTCATGATCCTTTGGGAATCTTGGAGACACTTGGACATATTATGATTTGCTTGATGGAATCATCCCCAACCGTCCACTCTACATCTCCGTTAACATTGACAGATTTGTGTTGTCCAGAGTTTTGGTAGGTCTCGGAGCATCCCTCAACTTAATGAGCCTACGAACATTGGCCTATTTGGACATTGAAGCTTAGGAACTTATGACCGATAAAATGATGCTAAAAGGATTCAACCAAAAGGAAGAGAGATCCCTTGGATCAATCACATTATTTATGAAGGTTGGAGAACTAGTAACAACTGCTAAATTCCATATTATTTAGAAATCGAGGCTCAGGAGCTTACGGTAGATAAAATGATGCTAAGATGATTCAACCAAAAGGGAGAGAGAGCCCTTGGATCGATTGCATTGCTTATGAAGGTTGGAGAGCTAGCAAAAAATTATTAATAACCGTCAAGTTCCATATCATGAATGTTGAGACCTCTTTTAATGCTCTACTAGGTCGACCATGGATTCACGAACACAACATGGTTTTGTCGTCTCTACACTAATGCATTAAGTATTATAAGGAAGGATAAGTGCATTGCATCAAATGAGATTTGCAACTGTTTTTAGTTCATGAAGTTGGCATTCATGAAGAAGCCGCTTACTACGCACCTCTAAAGAAAGCTGCCATCTCTCGTGAAGTGGTGACGAATAAAAGTGAAGATTTAAAAGGATTACAATGGTAAGGCTATTCAACTCCACTTCAAAAATCTATTATCATCTCTTTGCAATGAGGTGGTAGAGGTTATTTTAGCCCATTGAACCGAGATGGAGGCCGGGGATGTGGACGAGGAAGAGCCAATACGATTGTTGAACAGACTAGGCCGACCATCAACATTGATGATGAAGAAAGCTATGAGGAGGAAATGATGACTATAAAAAAGAAGAAACCACAGTACGAGATATCCTTAGAGGATGTGGAGAAAAGTGAATACTAGTCGATGTATGATCGGATCAATCGGATCAACCACTATGTGAATATGTGAATGTCATGAGCCTTACTTCGATTCTCCCTCAAAAGGTCAAAATTTTAGAGGTCAAAGAAGTCTGCAGTGTTGGTTCAAATTCGATCAAATTTTACCGTGATTCTACTTCTACTAATCTTGACAATCATGTAAATTTAGAAGAGGGTTCTAATGAATTAATGAAATTACCTTTTGGTTGCGTTTCTCCTTGTGTACAAAATTTAATTCAACAGTGTTATTTGCCAAAACAAATGCCAAAAGATAAGTTACAACATTTTAAAAAATTGTGGAATGTTAAAAGTCAAACTCCTAATTCAAAAGAAGGTCTTAGATTTGTTATAGTGAGACCAGTCGATGATTAAGAATTTTGCCTGGTTGTTAGAAGTGAATCGGAAGAGGATTGCCTCAATGTGGAGGAAGACTTAACCGATCAGCTGATAGAATATTCTCCTCCAGAATTTGAAGAAGAAATTAAATGAACTGTTGATGAATTGAAAGAAATTATTTTTGGGATGGAAGAGTAGCCCCGACCAACATTTATAAGTTCTCTACTCAGTAACAAAGAATTTTTTGAATGGATCAAGTTACTGTCAGAATTCAAAGATTGCTTTGCCTGAAGCTATGATGAAATTACAGGACAATCGACAGAAATTGCAGTCTATAAACTCAGGGCGGAAAAAAATATGACCCCAGTGCAACAAGCTTCCAGAAGAATGCACCTCAAAATAGAATAACAAGTCATTGCTGAGGTGAAGAAGTTAATAGACGCTAACATTGCAAGAGAAGGGAAATACCCCATACAGTTAGCCAATATTATACCAGTTAAGAAGAAAAATGGACAAATCTGTGTATGTGTCAACTTGTGTAAAAAATGGACAAATCTGTGTATGTGTCAACTTCAGGGATTTAAACAAAGCATGTCTAAAAGATGAATTTCTATTGCCGATACCAGAAATGATGGTCGACATCGCTTCGACACATGAAATTTTCTCCTTCATGGATGGATCATCGGGATATAACCAAATCTAGATGGCTCCAGAAGATGCATCACTTACAACATTCAGAACACAGATTGGGATCTTTTGTTATACAATAATGTCGTTTGGGTTAAAGAACATTAGAGAAACATACCAACGAGCTATGACGAAGTTTTTTGATGACATCATTCACATACAAGTTGAATACTATGTAGATGATTTGGTCATCTGGAGTAAACAAAAAATAGACCATTTGTATGATTTGAGGATCGTGTTTGAACGATTACGTCAATATGAATCCTTTAAAGTGTGACTTTGGTGTTACCTCCTAGAAATTTCTAGGATTCGTTGTTCGTCATCAGGGAACCGAGATAGACCCGGATAAGATTAAAGCTATCTTGTAAATTCCTCCTCCCAAAACTTTGAAACAACTACGTTCCTTCCAAGGAAAGTTGGCATATCTGAGATGCTTTATTTCTAATCTCTCAGGTAGGTGTCAGCCCTTCTCGACATTAATTAAAAAGGAAGTTAAATTCATTTGGGAAGAGGAATGCCAGTGGACCGTTGAGGACATTAAGCGATAGAACTGTTTTGGCAGCCCCTATCCCGAGAAAATTGTTGATACTTTATACTGCGACCTTGGACGACTCTCTTGAAGCCTTATTAGCTCAGGTCAATGATGAGGGTAAGGAAAATGGCTCGATTACTATCCGCCCATTGAGAAGCATTATTTATCTTTAATTTTCACCGCTAAAAAACTTAGACATTATAAGCTTTCTCATAAGATTACCCTTATTTCAAAAGTTAATATGTTGCAATAACCAACACTCTCCGGATGTTTAGTAAGTTGGTCAATGATTTTATTGCAATTTGATATAACTTTTGTTCCCCTTCTCCCTATCAAGGGACAAATTTTAGCAGCTATTCTCGCCGCACACCCACTTCCAGTTGGGCCCCCTCTTAATGACGAATTACCAGATGAAAAAGTAATACAAATGAAATTCGCCAGTGCACAGTGTTGGGAGATGTAATTTGATGGAGCTTCATCAGCCAGAAAAGACAAAGGATCAGGAAGAGTTATACCTGGCAAAACAGAAATTGGTTTGATTCTAGTCACACCATATAAGGTTATGTTAAGATTCTCCTATCATGTAACAGAGACGTGCACCAACAATGAAGCAGAATATGAAGCGTCAATCACCGGATTGGAACTGACAATCTCAATGCATATAACAGATATTATCATCTATGGTGACTCTCAACTTTTCATCCAACAAGTTGCCAGACAATATAATGCCAGACAATATAAAATTTTGTTGCCAGACAATATAAAATTTTGAAGCTAAGACTAGCAGAATATCATCATTATGTAATGAAACTATTACAGTAGATTCCTAGGGTGACTCTCTATCGGATTCCTCGGGGAAATAATGCCCATGCGGATGCTCTAGTAAAACTTGCAACGGAATTGGTGCGTCCCTCAGAGGATTTTATTAATATTACAGTACAAGGAAGATGAGTTTTATCTCAAATTGACCTCGATAGTCTACACAAGCTCAAAAAAGAGGAAGGAGTGATGGTTGCAGTTGCTTATTTTTCAATGAAAATTGACATAAGCCATTAAAATAATATTTAAAGACTGGAAAACTGTCAGAGGACAAGCCTGAGGCATATCACATCACAAGAAGAGCTATGTCATACGCTCTAGTAAGTGATGTCCTCTACAGAAGATCATTCGATCAGATGTGGTCAGGATGCCTAAACAGAGCAAAGGCACATAATATTGTCAAGGAAGTACATGTCTGATTGTGTGGTGCTCACCGGTCAAGATTAAAGATGAAAATGAAGGTCAAGAGACTGGGATATTATTGCTCAACAATGATGTCTGATTGCATGGATACAACCAGAAAGTGTCACCGGTGCCAAGTGCATGGGGTGATCTTACACCAACATCTGAATATGCTGCATCCAAACATGGCCTTGTGGCCATTCGAGTGTTGGGGCACGACCAATAGGATAAATAGACCCTCCATCCTCTATGGGACACAGATTTATTCTTACCACTACGGATTACTTCTCCAAATGGGCAGAGGCAGTGTCGTTACAAGAGGTTACAACATAACACGTCCTTGAATTCTTCAAAAGCCAAATCGTCTACCATTTTGGTGTGCCACACATAGTAATTTCTAACAATGGGACAACCTTCAAAAGCATCAAAATCAACAACTTCGTCAAGCAGCATGGGATAAACTGGAGAAACTCTACGGTCTACTACCCCAGGGCAAATGGCATGGCCGAGGCTTTCATTAAAACACTAATACAGATTTTGAAGAAGACACTGGACAAAAATAAAAGAGATTGGCATAACAGACTGTTAGAAGTTTTGTGGGCCTATCGGACAATGTTCAGAACTCTGACTCAATGTACACCCTATGCAATCGTGTATGGGTCTGAGGTCGTACTGCTGTTAAAAGTCTAGAGACTGTCTCTCAGAGTCGCTGTCGCCAACCAAATTACAATCAAAGAAAGTGCAAAACTCAAACTTGAAGAGATGGAAAGTCTCGAGGGAAAACAAAACAACTAGAAGCATAACAGAATTTGGAACTTTACCAAGTGAGAATGGTACAAGCTCATGAAAAATTGGCCCACCCGAGGAAGTTTAAAGTGGGTGACCTCGTTCTTGTTATCAAAAGACCTAGTCTTGCACGTCGCAAAATAGGTGGAAAATTTGAGCCAACTTAGGAGGGACCATTTGTCGTAGAAAATGTCTATTCAAGAGGAGCCTACCAGCAGGAGCATTTTTGAGGTGACAGACTTATGCTATCAATCAATGGACAATATTTGAAGACATACTATACAACTTGACATTGCTCAAAATAAGAATTTGAGATTTTGATTGTTTTGGGTTTACTTATTTGGCCAAACATCTGTGACTGGGTCCAAAATTTTGTAATAAGATTAATCTTAATGAAATAAAAGTTTTGAAATAAAAGTTTTGAAAAATAAAAGTTTTGAAATAGCTCTCTTCAGTCTTTTTCTCTTATGTTTTTCTTAATTTTAACATTTCATTAAAATTCAATAAGATAATAATAAAAAAATTTTGCGCCTTTAAAATTAAAATTTTATCTAATAAATGTTTGGTTTTGTTCTTGTTCTCGCTACATTTCAGCACACTGATGTTTTTCTGTCATATGTAGAAAAAATGTAAGGATAGAAGCTAATTTTTACCTTCAAGGATGGCTTGAATCTCATGCTCAATGAGAAAAGGGCACATCTGGGCGTCATCATAGACTTTGACGTGAACTTTGGTAAGGTTAATGTTAACTATGAGGGTCCCCTAATGGACATAGTTAGCCGTCAAGAAAAAGAAGGGTTACCGTTGCTTTTGAGGATTGATACAAAAGAAGACTCCTCTCTGAATAGAAAGAAAATAGTAACACAACAAAATCCGATGAAGGGAACTAGCTGTTTACCATCCATGATAACCACACCAATAGGAAACTTAGTCATTATTAACGATGGGAGACTACCAGATGCACCGTTAAGAATAACTCAGTGCCAAAATGTCAATCGTCATAGACACAGTGCTTTTCTATGTGAAGAAAGAAGATTCATGAAAGAGGATAAAAATTTACTTACACTGATTTCTGTGGGGAAAATTTACGACCCTTGTATGAGGGAAACTTCCACCAGCCCGCCTGCTACGGAAGATGAGCCTGAATTTCCTACAGAGCAAGTACAATCTGAAGTATCGATTGAATTTTACAAGGGTTGCCCAATGTGCAACGTCAAAGTTCCTATTCAGTCATCAATAGGAGGGGCATTTGTGGAGTGTCTGATATGCAACGTTCTACACTTAGACCACTACAATTCATTTGAAGAATTTGTAGCTGCTAACACAGGATGTTGGGAGACAGTTTACCCGGATACCAAGTCTTACATTCTATTACCTGTAGATCCAAATTAGACATGATATAATATAGATGTGGAGATGATTGATCAACCTTAACGATCTCACATGATTTATACAACATAATTGGAAAGAATAAATAAAGTTAAGATGAGAGAATTTGAATTTTACGAAGAAATCTGAGGAAATATCATCAATATTTTGGAAGGCCTGGAGCTGTACGCAGTAGTCTTCTCTGAAAGTGATGAAAGGAGAATTCTAGACTACATATTTGATTTAAGAGACAGAGGTTGGGTTGGTCTGCTGATGGAAAGAACTTATTCTGAACCACGAAAGTGGATGGGAGGAAAAGGCAGGATAACCATCCAATGCAGTTGGTGCTATAGATTCATAAGGATAGACAAGGGAATTCCCCAGGCATCTTAAGAAATGATGAGGTGAACCCCATGCCCTTTTAAGATAAAGAGAATGATCAAGAGGATGGTTAGATGGAGCATACTGCCAGCTGATTTCATTCCAAACAGTTGTATCATCAATATTTAAGATGAAGGCGATTGCATTCCCCCGCACCTAGACCATCATGATTTTATGAGGCCTTTCTGCATGGTGTCCTTCATGAGTAAGAGAAATATACTATTTGAAAAATAAATCAATGTTATTGGCCCCAGGAAGTTTAGGAGATCCTTTGAGATTCCACTACCGATAGGTTCAGTACTGATTCTCAAAGAAAATGGAGCAGACCTTGCCAATCACTTCATCCCGGGGGTACAACACCACAGAGTGTTTGTGACTTTCAGAAGGATGGACAACAACAAGATGCCATACAGATTCCAACAAGATCCAGAGTTGAAGGAGCTACACCTATACAAGCTATGAGAGCGTTTCACCTTTAAGTACACGTAAAGAGAATTCTTGTCCTGGAGCATGGTTTAGTAGATCAGCTTGACCAGGAGCTCATCCCACAGAGGAGAGATATACAATTTTCTTTTTGTTACCTTTTATACTGTGTCAGCATATATGATATGTATTCAACATGAGATGTTTCAGATGTACTTTTGATGCTTTAAGCATGTATTCAGTATGTAACCCATGTTTTGAGCATATCAATGAAATTTATTTTAGAATGCAGTCTATTTCTTGAATTGCCCTTTGTGTGATGAATCAAGAGCCATAGAACCATACATTGGTTCTAAGCTACAATGAAAAAAGAACAAAACAATAAAAACTTAATGATAATGAGATTTGAATAAAATATTCTTTTTAAAAAATGAATCAACCAATGAAAATTAAATCTTTTCAAAAAATATATATATAAATAATTTGATAATTAAATGTGATAAAGACAACAAGAAAAGAAAAATAAATTTGCTTGAGTTTATTTCCCTCGAGTTCAAAGTCTCTTACTCTTTGCTTGCGCAGCACGATCATTCTTGTCTGCACCAACTTCTTCACATCTCCTGGAGTTTCGTGCTCTATATAAAGTCTCAAGAATTTTCCTCACCAATGTCAATCTTCACATGTCACATATTTATGAACTCAACACTATAGGTTCTCTATAAGATTTTCATGTTGTTATCGGGGTTAGTACCTAAATTCTGATTCCTATCTTTGCATTCAGGGTAGACGCCCTATTTACATCTTTGCATTCGGGGTAGGCCTCTTCACACCTTATTCCCATCTTCGAATTTGGGGTAGGCTTCTTCACGCTCTATTCCCATGTCTGCATTCAGGGTAGGCCCCATCTTTGCATTCAGTGTAGGCCTCTTCACGACCTATTCCCATATTTGCATTCATGGTAGGCCTCTTCATGCCCTATTCCCATGTCTGCATTTGGGGTAGGCCTCTTCAGGCCCTATTCCCATATTTCCATTTGGGGTAGGCCTCTTCACGCCCTATTCCCATGTCTGCATTTGGGGTAGGCCTCTACATGCCCTATTCCCATCTTTGCATTCAAGGTAGGCCTCTTTACCCCCTATTCCTATGTCTAAATTCGAGGTAGGCCTCTACACGCCCTATTCGCATCTTTGCATTCGGGGTAGGCCTTTTCAAGCCCTATTCCCATCCTTGCATTCGGCGTAGGCCTCTTCACGCCCTATCCCATGTATGCATTTGGGGTAGGCCTCTTCAAGCCCTATTCCCTTTCCTGCATTTGGGATGGACCTCTTCAAGCCCTATTGCCATCTCCGCACTTCTGTTTTTTCTTTAGTTAGGTGTGAGTCCTTGCACTTTTCACTCAATCTGGTCTCCTCATGCATAATTCTATCTCCTTGGGATCTTAAATTGAAAAAGAAATTTAAAGTAAATTTTGAAACATTCAATTTAAAAAAATCATCACTGGGACTATCGGTTTGCCCAAAGATTGTTCCTGCAGTCTCCTTTCTTTTCCCTAGTGAAAGTATCTGTTACTCCCTAGTGGAGAGAATGGTCACTCAATGCTACACTATGTTCTAGGTCTGTTGACTTAGAAGTCTGTGTTGGTTTTGTTGATCTTGTCGGTCAACGCCAATACATGCGGTGTGCTTACCCGACACACCACACCTATTGGGGGTCGATTTGTTGACGATTTGTTGACCTTTGTTGACCTCACTTTTGGTTGAGGTTTAGTCTTTCCTCTTTAGTAGTATAGGGTATAGCCATAGGACTTTCCTGTTGACTATTTCTAGAGGAATAAAAAAGGAATCCTCACCATTAGAAGCTTTAAACCATTCTTTGCTCTAAACCATTCTTTGCTCAACTTGAAGTTCCACATATTGGTCCTAACCTCTAGCACTTAGTAGGTGGGTTCAATTTGAGGAAGCTCAAGGGGAATCCCCAAAGGAATTTCTGGCCTTAAGGTTGACCATAGGTGTTATTCTGGAGCTAGTTCACTCACTTGCACTCACTTTCACTCACAACCCTAAACCCAAAAATTTGTTGACTTTGAACCCTTGATCTTTCGGAGACTCATGTAGATGGTCTCTTAGACCCACTGACCCTAGGCTAGGGTTTAGTTAAGATCAATACATAGAGGACCTAAATGCGGATTTCATTCATCCATGGCTCATATAAGGTGGTTGGCACCCAAATTTCACTAAAATATCCAACTTAACCTTTAACCACCTCCCCCTACCCACCCCCCCCCCCCCCCCCCCCAAATCTACCCAAATTACCTAAACACCCAAACCTTAAATTTTGCAAAAAATCTGAATTTCACCCAAAATACCCAAATTTGTTCTAAAATCATTTTGAACCATTTCAAACTACCCAAATTGCTCAAAACCACCCAAAATTTCCAAAATTACCAAAACAACCCCAAATTTGCCAAAATTACAAAAATACCCATGGTGGCCTAAACTTTCCCAAAACCCTCAAAATCATTTCAAATGTCTCTAAAATTAATTGGGACTCTTCAATTAAACCCATTTTGATCATTTTGACCAACTTTGACCAAAAGCCCCAAATTACATTTAAAAGCACAATTTCCCCAAACTCACCCCAAATATCCATCAATTTTACCCCAATCTTCTCCAATTTCAATTTAAAACTCAAATTCATCATGATTGAACTCAATTCAAAACAAATCCAAGTCCAATTGACCAACATTTAACTCATCATGATTGAACTCAATTTAAAACAAATCCAAGTCCAATTGACCAACATTTAACTCCAATTTCAACCCAAATAAAAAAGCCTCAATTTGTCCTAAGATCAAAATCCCACTAAATTGAACCCCAAATCCATCCAATTGCCTCAATTGTGCATTATAAACTCTTTAAATGTTCCCACACATTAAATTGAACCTTAAATTGGCCTTGGTCAAGCTTCAATTTCACTCAATTTTAACCCAAATCCAAAATTCCTAAATTTGCCCCAAATTAACCATGTGCCCAAAGTCCACCAAATTGAATACCCAAACCCCAAAATTGAGACCCAATTGATGTTGAGAACTCTCCATGATATTCCCCTAGAACATTTTCAACCATCAATTTTGACTTAGCCCAACTCTAGCGCAACCCAAACTCAAGTCTAGCCCAACACCCCCATAATTGACCAAATGCCAAAATCCTCCAAATTGAACCTCCAAATCAATTAAAAAACACTCCAAATCCCTTTTAAACCCTTCATGACAAGCATCCAAACCAAGTTGATCAATTAATTGACTCAATGTCATGGTTGGCTTAACCCAAACCCAACTTCAAGCCAATTTGACCCAAATTGAACCCATGCAACAAAATTGACTTAGCCATGCCAAAGTGACCATATTAAAGACCATATTAAAGACACCACAACGACACCACAACCACCAAGTACACCCTAGTGACCAGGCTAAACCCACCTAAATCAGCCAAGGTGGGCTATGGATCAGTGATTCCCTAAATTAAGGGGATTCATAACATTTTTGGGTCTAAGCCAAAATATCTTTGCTATCATGCCAAACCATTAGTGGTTAATCAAAGTTAACCCCCCCTTGGCTCACCTGACTGCCTAACCACCTCCTCTACTTTGGCCAGCCACCCAAGTCGCCGAAAAACCCCAAAATTGAGTACCCCCAAGCCTAAATTCAAACCCAAACTCACCCATCTCAGCTGGCCTTTTCCAATTAGCTTTAACACTTTGAAACCCTCCACATAAGTATCATTGTGCACCCACTAATTGACTCTGGAAGCCACCCTAAACCATTTTATTTAAACCCCCTCCCATGGCCAAAACATAGAGCGATCCAGTTACCTTGGGGAAACTCTGCCCAATTGCTCTTAGATACTCTCCAAGAGCTCTTAAGCTCACTGCAACAATTTTCCCCCTATGGTTCCCACTCTGAGAGTTCAATTTTGAGTTCAAAATTTGCCCTAAAACCAGGATAGATCTCCCCATACTTCCACATTTGCACCGCGTGGATAAGTAGATAAATAAAGGGATTTTTTATTTATTTTAATGCCTGATCTTTGAAAAATCATAACTTTGTGTAGAAAAATTATAAAAATAAAATAAAAATACTCTCTTGCTTAGTGGACAGAGGAGAGTAATGTGCACCAAAATTAAAATTTTTTTTGCTAAGTATATGATTTTTAATTAGTTAAATACTCTCTGAAGTATTTTAATTCATCATGATTAAATACAAATCACCATAGCTTGAAATTTTTAGGTTTGGTTTCTCATGACAGAGAGCACCTTCTCTGATTTATTCAAAGTCAGAGAACACATCTGTGCTTCTAACCCTAATTTTCAACTCTAAGTGGCTATTTTAGCTTTATTTAATCATATAAATTAAAATATCCCCCAAAAAATTATGAGATCAATTTTGTTAGTTTTCTTGTGGTAAGAGGAGTTTATAAAAAAATGTTGTGATTATTTGAATAATTTTGTATATTTTTGTTATTAATTAAATATTTTTACATTGTATTAATTTATTTAAATTAAATATAAATAAAAATTGACAAAATCAATTCCACATTTGTCATAAAAATCATTTCAACTCACTGTAAACATTTTAAATTTATTTAAGTTGATTTGGCCATTATAGTGGATTTTGTAAGTAAAAATAGTATTTTTGCACAACATAAATTATATTAAATTAAATAAGCTTAGAAAAATTATGAAAAATAGTATTATGAGCTCCTTCTGATTAGGGACATTTAAAAAAAAATAAAAGCTATTTTTGTGAAAATCTTTTATTTTAAAGAATATTTTGAATTAAAAATAATTAAAATAATCAAAATTTTCAAAATAAAAAATAGTTCAAAATGTGTAAAAATAGCTCAAAATGTGTGCAATTGTTTCATAATCACTTGGGACTCCTTAAAATATTTTTCCTGATTTTAATAAATTAAAAATAAATTTTTTAAAGGCCTAAAATGTATTTTCCTTATTTTCTCACTAAAATAATTTTAATAAATTGAATATAAATCATAAAAATATATAATTTATTCCTCTATGTTTCTTGGACTTATGAGGGTTTAATAAAAATTTAAAAGTGATTTTTCAAGATTAAAACATATTTTTGTATTTAAATAATCATTAAAAATGACCTTTAAATAATTATAATATTTACAAGATAATTTAAAAAAATCATAAAATTTTGTGTAAGTATTCTTCTTACCTAGGCAAACCTCCAATACTTTTCCCATAAATTAAAACTTCATTACCCTTGAGCTTCCCCATATTGACCACACCTACTAAGTGCTAGAGGTTAGGACCAATATGTGGAATTTCAAGTTGAGCAAAGAATGGTTTAAAGCTTCTAATGGTGAGGGTTCCTTTTCTAGTCCTACAGGAATAGTCAACAAGAAAGTCTTATGGGTAGACCCTAGGCTACTAAAGAGGAAAGAGTAAATCTCAACCAAAAGTGAGGTCAACAAACCTTCAGAACTTCAATTGGAATCTTTTGCTACATAGTGATGACGTTTCTATTAAAGAATGTCGAACAACTTACCAGTGAGCCATGAAAAGGATTTTTGATAACCTCATCCACAACTAGGTGGAGTGCTACGTGGATGACTTGGCCATTAAAAATAAGCAACGAGTAGACCATTTATATTATTTGGGGATCGTGTTCGAGCGATTGCGGCAATATAATCTTAAGATGAATCCCATAAATTTGGCATTCGACACTACCTTTGGGAAATTTCTAAGATTCTTTGTTCATCACTGGGGAATTGAAATCGACCTAGAGAAGATTAAATATATCTTAGAAATGCCACCTCATAGAGCCTTATTGCAACTACGATCCTTTCAAGGTAAATTGACATACCTAAGACATTTTATATCTAATTTTTCAGGAAGGTGTTGGACCTTATTTAATTTACTTTGAAAGAATGCCAAATTCTATTGGGGAGAGCCGTGCTAAAGGATTTCAAAGAAATTAAGCAATACTTAACGACCCCTCTTATATTGGCAGCCCCTATCCCAGAAAGATCTTTAATACTTTATATCGCGGCTTTAGAAGTCTCTCTCGATGCTCTGTTAGCTCAGGTAAATGACAAGGGTAAGAAAAATGCACTCTACTACTTGAGCCGACGTCTAATACCAGCAGAGGTGAAGTATCCTCCCATTGATAAGCATTGTCTAATTTTGATTTTCGCCACCTAGAAGCTTAGACATTACATGCTTTCTCATAAAATCAACCTAGTCTCAAAAGCTAATTCGTTGCAATATTTAATGACCCGTGTTACGTTTTCCATAAGGTTAGCAAGGTGTTCAATGATATTATTACAAATTGACATAACTTTTGTCTCTCTTCGACTATCAAAAGATAGATTTTGATGGATTTCCTCACAGCACACCCACTGCTAGCTAGTTCCCCTGTTAATGATGACCTGCCAGATTAAAAAATAATGCATGTGGAACCATATAATGTTAGACATTGGGAAATGTACTTTGATGGAGCATCATCAACCAAAAAAAGATAAAGGATCACAAACAATTATATCAGGCAAAGCGGAGATTTGTCTGATTTTCATCACATCGGATCAGGCAATGTTGAGGTTCTCATACGACCTTACAGAGCCGTGTACTAACAATGAAGTAAAATATGAGACTTTGATCACCATATTAGAATTGACAGTATCAATGTACATAATAGACATTGCCATCTACGGTGACTCCTAGCTCATCATTCAGCAAATAGTCACGCAATACAATATCAAAATTTTCTTCCTTGCTCGATTTGACTCCAGATTGCACAATTTTTCTCCATTTTCTCTAAAACTCTATTTCTTGTACCTGGAATTAAAAACATGCAAAATATTTTTATTTAAAGTGTAATATCATTAATAATGAGCATTAACTTCATATAAAAAGTAGGTAATTTTTAGGCGTGTTAATTCCCCCAAACTTAAACGTTACTTGTCCTCAAGTAACACTAAAACTTTAAAAATATGTTGATTTATGCTAGTGGGTTTCCTTAAGATGACATTAAAATGTTGTTCTATAAATGTTATAGACCAATTTAGAAGAATTTCTAATAAATTAGATAATATCAAAGATATCAAAATATTTAGTATTAAACATAAGAATCATGATTTTCAATTTAATTCAGAAATAATTGAGATTTTTCCAAACTTTGGATTCTTAGAAAAATCATTAATTTCAGAATTTATGAATTATAAAATATAATTTTTTCTTATACCTTTTGAAATTAAGCTTAGGATTGATCTTAAGTTTCTTCCTTAGAAAGATTCAACTGAAATCAGTTTTTAATTAAGTCATAATCCTCGAGCCTCTCCCCACATATTATCTTTTTCCTTTCTTTTTTCTTTTTCTTAGGATCTTTTTAATCCTTACAATTTTATGTGAGGATTACTATATCTCGATATGTCTTTAATGATTTAGAATTTCACTATATCTTATCTAAAGTTAAAAACTTATTTTCTAGCCTTAACATAAAATGTAGTATTAAAAAAATAATTTTTTAAAAGAGTTTAAATTCATTCAAAAAGTGTTATTCTAACCATCCTTAATTTTTGAAATATTCAATTTTTCCTACTATAAATAGTAAAATCATTTCCCTACTATTTTATACTAAACATCTTAACTTTAGTTTCATCATTTTTACTGAATTCTTTACTAAGTTTTCCTATTGCATTTCTATAATTAAAATTTTAGTAACCTTAAGATGACTCCATATAACAAAAATTATTTTTCAAATAAAATTTATTTGTAGTTTGTTTTTGGAGAAGTGATACACCAAATTAATATACTATTTTATGTGTACATTTTATGCTTATTTTGGTGATATTACACTTTAAAGAAGGGTATTTTCATGTTTTTGTTGCAGGTATATTAATTTTAGGCATTTGGAGCAAAAAGTAGCAAAAAGGAAGAAATTTGGAGCCAAAAGGGAGAATATTGAGATCCTGGCGCCAGAGGTGCCAATTTAGCACCAGAACTGCAAGAATCTAGAAAATAGCACAAACTCCATTAATCAGCACTAGAGGCGCTAGATTGGCACTAGAAGCACCAAAATCCAGATAATAGAGCATATTTCATTAGGCTGGCGCCAGAGGCGACAGTTTGAAGCGCCAAAGACGAATTATGATGGAGTAAGTCAGTTCAGCCTATTTTTGAGCGAATGACTTCAAACATTTCAAACATCCCATGGAGTGGTTTAATGCATCTAGACACTTTTGAAAGCTTTCTAATGAAGAGATATGTCTCTTGGATGAGGGGACTTATCTTTTGGTGCAAAAAGGTATGACTTTTGGGGTGGGGGAATTGGAGAGAATTTTGAATTCCTTTTGGGCCCAAATTAAAAGAGGAGAGTCTAGAGAAGAGAAGTGGTTGAGGAGAGGGTAGCGTGAGTTAGAGAGAGAGATAGATTGACATGAGAGAGAAGAGAAGGATTTTCTTTTTGGATTGTAAGAGGAGAGGGAAGGTGAGAGGTTTCTTCTTCATTACACTTCTAAGAGAAAATTAAGTGTGATTGTAAAGAGAGAAAGTGTTTGAAAGGGACTTCTAGGGATTTGCTTGGGATGGAGTGTGAGATAAGTTGTGTTCTTTTCTTTATTTATTTTGTAAACTTATTTTTATATATGAAATCCATGTTTTTTCGTATCCTTCTCATTAATTATGAGTAGTCTTCTTTATCTTTCTCCTTACATTGAGATATGGTTTTGTGAAGAATTAGTTTTATTTTATAAGGGTTTTAAATGTCAATAAATTGTGATGATTTGAACTCTGATCTTCATTTACTTTTTTATCTAGCCAGTTGAAATTTTAAAATTTGTTGAGAAATATATGATCTGAAAGGGCTATGTTTTCTACAATAAGGTAAGAGTCACATTCAATTTCATGAATGAGAATGTAATCCATGGGGTTTCGTGAAAATAAATAGTGAAATATACTTTGATGGGCACAGAATTGGAGATTTTAAGGTGATAGATTAAAATCCCCAATAGATTAAAATCTGATAGATTAAAATCCCCAATTTGGTTCAGTTGCTTGAAAACTAAAGCAAGATTGTTAGCCCATAGGCGAGGGAGAAGTGAGAGTTCTGGAGTGAGAGCCAATATCCTCTCAACCTAACCAAAGATTTATGGACCAAACTCTAGATTAGTCAATATTTTTAGTGCTCCTATTTGGCACAATACAATTTCTATGTTTTTTTAAATGATTCTAATTTCTTCACATTTCATAAACTAATTGTATGGGGAATGATACTTTCTTAAATTTGAACTCTTCATTTCAAAACTCTGTTTAGTCTCTTTGTTTACTTTTGAAGTTTAGCAATTAGTTTAGTTAACTTAGTTCCTTTCACATTTTATTTAGCACACATTAAATTTACTTTATGATTGATTTACTTATTTAAGTTTTATAGTTTGAATAGTGTGTTTGACGTTATAGCCATAAGAATTTCCAACTCCCTGTGGAATCGATACTTAGAACTCCATTAGAGTCCTTTATTACTTGAGCGATATGTATACTTGTGTTATTATTAGGGGTATAACAACTTAGAGATTTTAAAAGATTAAACTATTTTAGTGAATTTATTTTTATTGGATTGAACAACATATTTTTTATTAGTGCAAGTTGACTGCACATCAAGTTTTTGGTGTCGTTGTTGGGGAGTAATGATAAATTACTTTGTAATTGATAACATTTATTCGAGCAAAAAAACTATTTGTAGTTTAATTAAATAATTTTATATTTTACTGTGTTTTCTTATTTTTATTGCTTATTGTGTTTTTTTATGCGTAGTTTAAGATCAGTAAGTTTAATACCTTATGATTCGGAGTTAGAAAGAATAATTAGAAAAATAAAAAAAAATAAAAAATAGATAATATGAACAAAATGGCTTGCAACTCAAGTAATTCTTGGAATGATAATGAACATTATTAGCTGATCGTTTGATTGCCTATTCTGAAAGAGTTATAGAAGATGTTTTGGTAAAGGTTGATAAATTTATCTTTTCTATTGATTTTATTGTGCTAGATATGAAGGAAGATAAAGTAATTCCTATCATTTTAGGAAGACCATTTCTTATCACTGAAAGAGCTTTGATAAATGTGCAGAAAGGATTATTGATCATGTGAGTTAGCGATCAAGAAGTCACATTTAATATTGCAAAGTCAATGAGATATCTAACAAAAGAAAGAGAGGGTGAATGCTTCAGAATGGAAATTAACGACTATTTAAGAAATGTATATTTCACAAATAAATTTGAAAAGAAAATTGAAAAAGAACATTTGGAGTATGAGGATGAGGATATAATTCAAGATGAATCTATGGGAGTAATGAAGAATTGGATTATTTTTAGGAACACTTTGAATTATTAGATCATACAAATAAAACAAGAATTTCATTTCATCGATTGAGAAACATCCTGAACTAGAAATGAAAACACTTCATACAAATTTAAAATATGCCTTTTTAGGAGTTTTATCCACATTTTCTACTACTGTATCCTTAGAAATGAAAGTACTTCCTACACATTTAAAATATGCATTTTTAGGAGATTTATCCACATTGCCTGTTATCATATCATCAGAATTAACTGATATTATGAGAGTGAGTAATGAAGAATTGGATTATGTTCAAGAACAATTTGAATTGTTAGATCCTACGAATACTAACAAGAATTTGATTTCATTGATTGAGAAATCTCCTAAAATAGAAATGAAAACACTTCCTACACATTTAAAATATGCCTTTTTAGGAGATGTATCCACATTAACTATTATTGTATCCTCATAATTAACTGAAGCACAAGAACGAAGTTGTTGGAAACTTTAAGAAGATACAAGAAAGATTTTAGATGGACATTAGCTAATATTAAAGGAATCGGTCCTTCAATTTGTATGCACAGAATTTTATTGGAAGATCATCATGAACCAAAGTTGATCCTCAAAGGAGATTAAACCCGATGATGAAAGAAATTATTAAGAAAGAGATTTTAAAATGGTTAGATGTGAAAATAATATATCCTATTTTATACAATGCTTGGTTGATTCCAAATCACTTTATTCCAAAGAAAGGATGTGTGACTATAGTGACTAATGAGAATAATGAAGTAATACCAACAAGACAAGTCACTAGATGGCGCACTAGATGGCGAATTGGCGAATATGCATATATTACAGAAAATTAAATTTGGCCACCATGAAATATCACTTTGCTTTTCCCTTTATAGACCAGATGTTGGATAGACTAGTTGGACACATAAATTTTTGATTTTTAGATGGATATACCGACTATCATAAAATACGAATTGCTCTAGAGAATCAAGAGAAGACAAAGTTTACTAGTCTTTATGGTACTTTTACTTTTTTGACGAATGCTCTTTGGCTTATGTAACGCCCCTGCAACATTTCAAAGATGTATGATATATATTTTCAGTGATTTAATTGAAAACGAGATATAAATCTTTATGGATGATTTTTTTGTGTTTGAAATTTCATTTGAAATATGTCTAAATCATATATAGAAAGTTCTAGAACATTGTGAAAAGACAAATCTAGTATTAAATTAAGAAAAATGTTAATTCATGGCTGCAGGAGGAATTGTGCTTGGTCATAAAATTTCAAAAAATGACATGGAAGTAGATTTGACAAAAATTAAAGTAATATCTAATCTACCTCCATCTACTATTGTACGAGGAGTTAGGAGCTTTTTAAGACATGCTGGTTTTTACATGTGATTGATCAAATTTTTAAAGTTATATACTACACTAGTAAAACTCTCAATGATGCTCAAATTAATTATATCACTCAAATTAATTATGATGCTCAAATTAATTATATCACTACTGAAAGAGAGTTATTAGCCATTTTTTATGCTTTTGATATATTTAGGTTATATCTAATTGGATCTAAATGCGTGACCACTCAACAATAAAGTATCCGATGCAAAAGAAGAATGCAAAACCAAGCTTAATAAGATGAGTACTTTTGATGCAAGAATTTGATTTTGTGTTAAATTGTTGATCATTTATCTAGACTGGAATAGGAAGAAACATTTGACCTTGAACAAAAAATTAATGAAACTTTTCTTGATGAACAACTTTATGTTGTTAAATGATGGGAAATATCGTGGTATGTTGATTTTGTAAACTATATTATTTGTGGTATTTTACCACATGGGATGACAAAAAAATAAGAAAAGAAGTTTATCCATGATGCAAAATTTTACTTTTGGCATGATGCATATTTGTACAAAAAATGCAAAGATTTAGTTATGAGGAGATGTGTGCCTTATGAAGAAATTGAAGAAATTTTCCAAAAATGTCATGATTCTGAATTTGGAGGTCATTTTGGGATTGATAAAACTGCTCAAAAAATTTTACAATCTGGATTTTATTGGCCTATTCTATTCAGAGATGTTAATTTATATATTAAGACATGTGATCGATGTTATGGAATATTTAATACTTTAAAAAGAATTATATATTAAGACATGCGATCGATGTTATGGAATGTTTAATACTTTAAAAAGAAATGAAATGTCTCTAAATTTTACTTTGAAAGTTGAAATCTTTGATGTTTGAGGATTATATTTTATGGGATCAGTTGTACCTTTATTTGGAAATGTATATATATTAATTGCAGTGGACTATGTATCAAGAAGATTGAAGCAATTGCTTTACCTTTATGTGATGCTCGGAGTGTTTCAAAATTTTTATTCAAAAATATTTTTACAAGATATAGAATGTCGAGAATAATCATTATTGATGGAGGATCTCACTTTAAGAATAAAATATTTAAAAAATTGGTGGAAAAAATATAATATTATACATAGGATTGCAACTGCTTATCATCCCAAGACTAGTAGTCTAACAGAAGTATCAAATCGTGAAATCAAGAGAATTTTATAAAAAAACTATAAATTCTAATAAAATGGATTGGTCTGCTAGATTAAATACTACATTATAGGCTTATAGGACAACTTATAAGACACTTATAGGAATGTCCCCATATAGATTAATTTTTGGGATGACTTGTCACTTAAAGTGGAATTGGAACTTAAAGCTTATTGGGAGATTAAAGAGCTTAAATTTAATTTGGAAAATACTTGTGAGAAAATATTGTTTTAATTGAATGAGCTTGAACAGATTAGGAATGAATCTTATGATAATGTTAGAACATATAAGGAGAAAATGAAAGAATGACATGATCAAAAGATAATAAAAAAGGAATTTGAGTCTGGACATGAAGTTTTATTATACAATACAAGATTGAAATTGTTTCCTAAAAAAATTAAAGTCTAAGTGGATAGGGTTATTTACAATTGTAAAAGTCTATCATTATGGAGTTGTTAATATTGAATATCCCAAGAATCAAAAGATACTTAAAGTGAATGGGTATATTTTGATGGTTAAAGTCTAGTTTTTAAAGAGACTGTAATATTGGGACACCCATAGTCAAGATTGGGAATTCAGGTTGACGACATTAAACCAAACGCTTTGTGGGAGGCAATCCATATTTTTTGTTTATTTATGTTATTTATCTATTTTTATATTAGTAGTATTACATATATATATAATTATGCTTTCTTTATGAATTTTGTGTATTTGAGAGACTTCTATATTAAGAAAATAATTTAAAACATCTTTATTTACTGACTTATATGGAAAAATTGAGAGTCATTTGGATTTAAAACAAATCAGTGTAGAAATTTGAACTGGCGCGTGAGACGCCAGATTGGCGCCTGAGGTGCCACTTTTCATAGAGCTGGTGCCAGAAGTACCGCAGGATGGAAATGACTTAGGATGATTCAAATGGTGGTTTTTTTATGGTTTTTTATGGGATTTCCTCCTAGAAATTCCCTAAAACCAACTCCTAAAGATACTTAAAAAGGTAAAATGAAGGTAAAACCACCATTGTTCAAATTTAATGGCTTTCTAGGGATAATAGACATGTAAGTTTTTCTTCATCATTATTGAATCTTGCATTGAAAGCTTGACATTTTATTATTGCATCAAAACTACTTCCTACTATGAAAATTAGTAAAGTGACGAAGGAAAGTACTATTTGAAGGAAAGTTAAAGTGACGAAGGAAAGTACTATTTTAAATTACTGTATTCAAATCGAAAGACCTATTGATATTAGTGCTTTAATAGTAATGTTTATTTTGGGTTTAATCATCAATGAATCAACTTCTAGACTAGAACATCCATCTACCATATTCTTCCTATGTAGCTAGTTGCAAGTGCCTTATTAAAGTTGGGATAAAATACTTCTTCCTTGGAAGCCTATGGACCTAGAAGCTTATTGCAACTGTACAGAAATTAGGGAGGAGAATGATATGAATATATTGATGGATTAATGGTCCCAAAATTCATCGCTTATAGTTCGAATGCACTTTTAAAAAGGATTAAGAAGTTATAGAAAGAGGTACAAAATCTTATGCATTCAATTGGAAATAACCTCAAGTTCTGATAGATCTAGGTGCTAACAAATTCAACCACAACTTAGCTTTATCCCTCAGTGAGAAAAGAAATAACCTAATTCTTATGGCATCATCTAATACACCATCATATTTAAATATAGCACACAATTCTAGAAAATATTGTAAATTTGGATCTTCAGTTGGTGATCCTCCAAACTGATTATTTGATACCATTTGGACAATAGCGGGTTTAAGCTCAAATAAATTAGCCACTACATTAGGTTTTTGAATACTACAATGAAGTTCATCCACAGTAGGGTTGGCATAATCTCTTAAAAATCTAAACTCTTGATAAATTTTAGCATTTTTATTATTTTGATCTGCCATTTCTGTAATCTTTTTGGATTTTTTAAAATTTATAATTTTTTTGGTTTTTTTTTTAATAGTTTTTTCTAATTCAGAATCGTAGGGCACCAGTCCTTCAGAACCTGAACTACGCATACACTAAGATATAATAAAATAAAATTAAATAAACAAAACAAAATAAGATAAGATAAGATGACTTAAAGTTTAAATAAAACTTTCTAAAAATAGAAATTTACTTTAAAATCAATTTCTCCCCGACAACGGCGCCAAAAACTTGATCCCTGGATACTGCTAATATGCACAGTACAACAATATTCAGATTATATTTCACTTATATTTCCTTACTTCGCAACAAAACCAAAAACTTGGTCCTGAAAAAAAAATTAGAATTTAACTTTTTATTTATTTATATTGGCTACTATGCAAGTATACGTATTATTATCAAGTAATATAAGACATTTTGATTAAGACCTGAATATCGAACCCACAGGGAGAATACACAATATGCACTATTGAACAACAAACTTTATATTTTTAATAAAAATATATTTATCTAAACTAAAGACGATTTTTGCAGTAATGAAAATTTAAATATTTTTGGTATTTTCAATATTTTGATAGAACAATAACAATTTAAAAAGATAACTAGAGTTTTTGTAGAAGAAAATCACTAAATATGAAAATATCTTTCTTC
>NW_018227357.1:271930-277090 GCF_001263595.1 Phalaenopsis equestris
AGTGATGTATACTTTCATGATAATTTTCGTCCATGGTTGTTATAGCCAGGTTTTAAGCTAATGGGTGCCTCAAAAATCTCTTCAAAATTTGCAGAAATCAAATTTAATTGCCCAATAACTGCCACTGGCACTTAAGTGTGGGGCCTCTGGCGCTTAGGCACGACCTTCTCTATTTAACCAGTGCTTAAGCGCTGGATCTGGTGCTTAGGCGCCAAAACTCTTTTGCACATTTTTCACCTTTTTGCTCCAAATTTGATCTTTTTTCACTCATTTAAGCATTTTTCACCCTTTTTACCTGTATCTGCAAGAAAAACACTAAAATACATTCCATTAAAACGCAATATCTCAAAAATAGGTATAAAAATGCGTCTAAAAAAAACTATATATTTTAGGTGTATGAATTACCAATTCATGGGGAACATTCAAGAAGATGATAGTGAAGAAAATGTTTGAACTTGTTTAGTATGGAATTCATATTTATATTTGTTGCTATGTGTTTGTACTGGATTTGATTTACTTCTATTGCAGAACCTTATATGTATTTTTTGTTAAATTTTTGATATTTAGGCTTCAGTGTCAGTTTGTTAGCTTTATTTTGACGCTGAATTAGATATATTGGCTTAAAAATTGTTAATTTATAATAGTTCAGATTTTATATATAAATGTGAGTTTTGTGTTGTATAAATGTGAGTTTTGTGTTTGTGTTGTTTATGAAATTTTGGGTTGGAAATTTATTTAATTATGAGTACAAGTATTTAATTATATTAGTTAGAAGTTGACGTGGTTTGGTACGCAGTAGATTTCAATGAAAATCAAAATCTGAAAATTTTTTGCTTTGCCGCCTGAAGTGCCAGAATGGTGCGTGAGGCGTCATTTTATAGAGAAACAACGCAAGAGGCACCAGTTTTCTAAAACTACCAAATCATTTTAGAACTTAAAAAATCTCCTTTAAAACCTCATTTTTACTTCTTAGGTCGTCTCCTACCTTTAAACCAAGGTCAAAACTCAACTTAGGGCTTCACATATGGTGGATTTGAGGAGATTTCAAAGCCTAAAGGTCTTGGACTTCATCTTCTCTTGGTAAGAGCTTCATTTTAACCTACAAATTTTTTATTTCATCATGGATTTACCCTACATTTAGGAAATCTGAAAAATATGAAAGTTTTTTTAAGAAATTTAAAGAGAACCCATGGTGAAAAGCTTCTTAACAAATCTTCCTACATTTGGAGTTAGATTTTTGATATTGTGATTTTATTTGGATTTTATTTAAATTTGAATAGAAATTCCTATGGCACCACGAGTGAAGAGGGGAAAACCTATGGGAGATTTTGATGAAAGGAGAGTTGTCAACTATAAAGCCCAAAATAACTGAAATACCAAAATGGACAAGAGGAAATTGATTCAGGAGCAAGCATTTTTGAAGCCGGGAGGAGAGATCGAAAGTATAATTATTGCTCGAAAGTGGGAAACTTTCTGCTACTATAGTCCTTGGAATTATCTTGAGTTCATTTTTGTTTTATCATATTTGCTATATATATTTGCTATATAGTTCATCCGCTATATAGTTCATCCAATTAATACCCTTATGCTTAATGGACTTGTTGTTTTAATTAAACCTTAAGTGGGGTAATTATCACTTAATATCTCACTTATGAATTACGTAGGTAAAGACCATTGGGGCAACTGACTTAATTAAGGAATTTAGTTAGTTTGATTATTTAAAGCACGGGCTTATGGTGTTTCAAAGATTTCAAATTAATTATGGTTTGTTCTCTAAATCTCATTAGATAAAATTTTGATTAAGCCTAATTCACTACTAAGCCCTTAAGATTTAATGGGTAGATTTGTAATTTAGAAAATTTTTTTTGAATATTTGTGCTCTGAATCATGAATTATAAATTATATTAAAACCATCTACTAGGGTTAAAAATTAGTGAATTATGATCTTCCAAATCAAACCCCTCACCTTAATTTCCCCTTATTTAAATATTCTTCCAAATTTCATTAATTTGAAAAATTATAAAAAATTATAAATTTATCATTTATGAAATTCAAAGTGAGGTTGGTTTCTACCACTTATCCCTTTTTATGTTTCAATCATCAAGACATGTTATTTTAAGATCATTTATTACCCATTTACCCTCTTGATTAGGCCTAAATATTAATTAAGCTCTAAATTCCAAAATTACACTTTTGCCCTTAAGGCCTTAACACCCCATAATTCATTAAATTAGACTCAAATGACTTGGAATTTTATGTTACCTCACTCATGGGTTAATTAAAACATCAGAGGTGAAATTATGGTTTTTCAAAATTTATTTAATTTTATAATTATTTTTCATGCAAAAATAAAGATTTTCCATGAAAATTTAATAACTCAATCAAAATAAAACTTATGTCCCTAAGAAATTATCAGAGGTTCACCTATGTAAGAGGACCACTTTTCAAGATTCTTAGAGTTTTAATTTAATTACTAAAATTATTTTTTATTTCGAGTATTAATTAAATTTAAAATATTATTTAAGTGGAAAATTAAGTTTTATATTTTTATTAAATCTCTCTGAGTCCGCAGAACCCAAAGAAGCAAATTTCATAAATTTTTTTTTCATATTTTATTTTTTTTTTTCATATTTTATTTATTAGAATTATTTTTTTTGGAAAAATAAAAAAAAATTATTTTAAGCCTATAAGAAAATTAATATCTTAACTTAGAAACTTAAGAAAATTATTTTGATTGGTCTCAAGTGATCAGGAAGTCAAATGTGACATTTTAGTGTATTTTTATAATTTTTATGATTTTTAATTAATTTTAATTATTTAAATACTAAGAAATAGTTTAAAAATGAAGAGTTTATTAAAGAAATAGCTTAAAAATGAAGAGTTTATTAAAATTAATTTTTTTTTTTAGATTCCTATGGTAATAAGGAGCTTCCAAAATAAATTTGGAAATTTTTTTATTTATATTTTAGATGTTATAACTATTTTAATATCAAAAATGTCATTTCACTTGATTAATCCAATTAAGTGGTTAAATTAACTCCAATTGACTTAAAATTTTTATGGAGAGTTCTATGACATTAAATTACAGTGGAGAATTATTTTTACACCATTTATATTTATATTTACTCTAAATTAATTTTATTTCATTTTTTAGGGTTTGTGTTAATTAGGATTAATTTAAATGAGTTAAATCAAATTTATATTTCTCCTAGGATCCTCTGACTACAGTGAACCTACCAAAATAAGTTTTGTATTTTTTTGATAATTATTTTAATTATTAGAATTTTTATACCAAAATAAGGACCATTAACTTGAAAATTAGATATCTCTAGTTAGAGATGCCCCCTGATTTTAGAAAAATCAGGGGAGATGCTTTAGACCCCCTGATTTTAGAAAAATCAGGGGAGATGCCTAACAACAGAGACATCAAAAGCCCCATGGTCCCATGCCATGGTGAAAGGTTTATGCAAATGGAGAATTAAGAAAAAGGAAAAAAAAATTAATTAATTAAAATTAAAATATGCATCAAATGGACATGAAAATATGAAAATATTTTCTATTTTCACATTGTTCTCCTCTGTTCACTTAGCAAGAGGGTATTTTTATTTTATTTTTATGATTTTTCTACACAAAGTTATGGATTTTAGAAGTTATAGGCATTTAAATAAATAAGAAAATATCCCTAATCTCCTACTTATCCCACTCAGCCTCGTACACGTCGAAGAGACGCGTGTCGCCGTGGGATTGGGACCTCCGTTTGTGTCAGGTCCCTCTTTTCAAACCACGAGACCATTCAACGTGATCAGGATCGTCCAAGTGATACACGCTCAATCAGACGGTGTGTGGTCATCGTCCCCAATGAGTCAAGCCTGCAAACCGTCCATTTTCAAATGTTAATATCTCACTTGATTCTTAACCAAATTAAGTGCGGTTTGTTCCTATAGACTTGTCTTGACTAGGAGAACATATCCATATGGTTAATCAACCCTTAAATGAACTCTATGCTCATGGAGAGTGAAATGAAGCTCAATTTAGGGTTAAGATCCATACCTCAGTCCAAGAGGGGAAGCCTCAATTGGATGATTGTGGAAGCTTTGTAGGAGTCTAAAGAGCTTAGGGCTGGAGCCTTGAGCTGTGGTGAATTGCCTAGACCCTATTTTGTCAAAGGCCAATTTAGGGGGTTGATCAAAGTCTACCTTAGGGTGCTCTGGTGATGTGGCTTCTATGGGGTGTCTTCCTCTCTCACTGTGGGGATGCTGTGGATGCAATTAATTTGAATTTGGTTTAAGTATTTTGGGATGTTCTGTTTTGGCCTAGGTATTGAGCTCCAAAATTAAGCTCAAGCAATGGCTTTGAGTGACTAAGGGTGGTTGGGTTAAGAGATCTCAAGGAAGCTCTAGAAGCAATTTGATAGAGTATCCCTAAGGAATTTCAAGCTCTCTTCATTTGTCCATGGAGGGGGGTTTAAATTAAGGAGGAAGGAGAGGCCACCAGGGGAAATTGGTGGGTGCTTTAGGTTGCTTAGGTGGATGCCAGCTAGGTGCAAAAATCCATTGGGGATGAGACAACTTGGACGGGTTTAATTTTGAGTTTTAGCCTAGGTGGAGCTTTTGGATTTGGGTTTTTCGATAGCCTAGGAGGTCGACCGGCCAGGCTCAAGTCACTATCCAATCCAGGGAGATTAGGGCTTAGTTTTGGTGAAGTCAATTGGGGTTGGTCATATATAAAGGCATGATATAAAGGCATGGGATTGAAATAGTATGGGGAAAGGGCCATTTTGGGTCAAATTGGGTCAAAGCATGGTTTAGATCAAGGCATGGTTTGGGTTCAACTACCAAGGTTAGTCTTGGGCTGAAGAGGATTAGATGGGTCAGTTACCAAGGTCTACCAAGGTTAGTATTCACTGGATCTACTTAAAGGGAAAACTTAAATCCATTCCTGAACTTATATTTATGAAATAAATCTTTTACTAGTAGTGTTCTCATGAAATTCCTATCCTTTGAATATTCTAAGTGACTTAATATTACAACATATAGTCATTCTTGAAATGAATAGAAAACTAGAACTCTTAAATCTGATGACTAGATAATCTTGTAGCTACAAAGTTAATTTAATTACTTGATTTTTTTTTTTCTGAAAATCTCACTATGGTATTTATCT
>NW_018227357.1:290431-291303 GCF_001263595.1 Phalaenopsis equestris
GGGAAAGAAAGGTGATATTCAAAATCATTAAAGGCTATCCAGATATAGTAATCTTCACTTGAAAAAGAAAAAAAGAAAGGATTGACAACAATCCTTAAAAAGAAAAGGAAAATATATAGGATTGAAAGCAATCCAAATCAAAAAGAGAAAAAAAAGAAAGAAAAAAATATGAAAGTGAGGAGAAGCTTGAGGATATATCTAATTAAAAATTGACTTCACTGGACCTACATAAAGGGAAAACCTAAATCCATTCCTGAACTTATATTTAAGAAATAAATCTTTTACTAGTAGTGTTCTGATGAAATTTCTATCCTTTAAATATTCTAAGTGACTTAATATTGCAACATATAGTCATTCTTGAAATGATAGAAGACTAGAACTCTTAAACTTGATGACTAGATAATCTTGTACCTACAGAGTTAATTTAATTACTTGAATTTTTTCTGAAAATCTCACTATGGTATTTATCTAAATCAAACTTATAGTATTTCTGAATTAAAACTTTACTACAATAGATCATAACTTTTACATAGTACTAAAATTACTTGAGGAAAAGTAATGGTTAAGTTTGGGGGATTTTGACCAAAGGAAAATATGTTGAGATTTTCATACATATTTTACACTATTTTTGATGATATTACACTTTAAAGAAATGTATTTTTGATGTTTTATTGCTGGAATGATGAATTAGGGTCATTGGAGCAACAAGATGCAAAAAGAAGCAAATTTAGAGTGAAAAGGACCAAAATGTGAATATTTGAACTAGGGCGCCTACAGCGAGCCCAACGGCGACTCCAGATTTAATTCACTTAGAAGGCCCACCGACGACACCCTCGAGGCCGCCGACGGTGAGTTCGGCGGGTTTTGCCAAC
>NW_018227357.1:291471-300747 GCF_001263595.1 Phalaenopsis equestris
GCTTGGGAAGAAATTAGAGATAAGTTTATTTACTTGTTGTAGTTTGTATGACTTTGATTTTATATATGAATTCCGAGTTTTGTTGTGTTTTCCCCATGAGATCTGAGTAGTTTTCTCTCTCTTTCTCCTTGTCTTAAGATTTGTGAAATGGTGATTTGAATTGGTTGAGCCATGAAAATTTTAAAGAATTTGTGATGATCTTTTCACTTCGATCTTAACTTACTTTCAATATGGCCAATTGATTTGTTAAAATATATTGAGTTTTACAACTAAAGTGAAGATTACATCCAAGATTCATGGAGGTCAAAGCCTTTGGAAGTTGGGTGCAAATAAATAGGGAAATAAAATTATCGGGCGTAGAATTGGAGATTTTAGAGTGACAGACTAAAATCCCCAATTCGGTCCTATTTTTTGGGTGCTGAAGTGTATATGTTAGCCCTCAGACGAGGGGAACGTGGTAGCTCCGAAGTGAGAGTCGGTATCCTCCCAGCCTAGCCGAAAATTCAGTAAACAAGCGTAGCATTAGTCAATTTTCTTTATGCCTGGACCAAAGGGTAAATAATAGGTATTCTCCTATTTGGAACAATACAATTTGAACTGATTCACTTTATCCATTCACTATAAATTGTTGACAAGGAGAAGGATGCTTTCTTATATATTGAATATCACATTAAAAACCTTATTAATATAATTAGTTATTTAAGGGTTATTAAAATTGCATATTTACTTCAATTACCTATTAGTGATAGATAAGCAATTTGAATTCAATTGTTGTGCTTATTACTTTTCTAAAATCTTTGTTCGTAGTTCTAATATTACTCCCTGTGGGATCGATATCTAGGACTCCATTAGAGCCCAATATTACTTGAGCGATACGTATACTTGCATTGATAAGTGTGACTTTACAACTATTGAATATTTTATACATACATCTTTATCGAATCTATAATTGTTATTAAGTTTTTGGTGCAGTTGCTGAGGAATTAAATCTCTTAACAGCAGTATTAAATACTTATATTTTTAAGCATATCTAAAGTCGGTGTCAGCTTTTAAAAAGGAACTTGAACTTAGGATAAAATTTGGCTTATTGAATGTTGAATTTGGTGTAGGAGGATTTCATGAGGGATTTTGCAAAAATTCAAGTGATTTTGACTTGAATTGGTTTATTAATTTGGTGGATTTGGGCATATGGCCAAAATTAGGTTTTTTTTATTTAAATAAAATTGGGCTTGAAATTGGATGAAATTAGGGTTGAATTTTATTTATAATATGGTTGGGGATGCTGAATTTTGGTTTAGAATTGAAATTGGGCAAATTTGGGTTAATTGGGCCAAGATTAGGGTTAATTTGGGGACATTTGGGCCTTTAAGGGCAAATTGGGGCTTTTGGTCAAATTGGATAAAATTGATCAAATTGAGTCAAATTGATGATTCAAAATTGAAATTGGGAATATTTGGGATGATTTTGGAATTTTTGAAATTTTTGAAATTTTTAGGTCATGAGGGGTATTTTGGTAATATGGTGATTTTGGGCCAAAATGGGCCAACAAGCCATAAAGCTATTCTAAACGAATAGGAGCCATATGAGGACTCATTTTGAGATGTTTTTTTAACAAATTTGGCTATTTTGGTTATTTTTGAGAATTTTGGCAAGATTTGGGGTTTCAGGGGTATTTTGGTAATTTGGTAGAAATTTGGGCTAAAATGGGTAAGTAAGCCATGAAGCCATTCCTAAGCCATAAGAGTCATATGAGAATTCATTTTGGATGCTCAATATGCTGATCCTAACCCTCTTAGCAAGTGGCTAGGGGTATAAGTCCATCCATATGAGCTCTCCAAAAGGAATCAGAAGACCAAATCAAGGGGTCGTAGGGTTTAGGGTATGTGAGAAAATTTAGTGTGTGCAAGTTAGCCCCAAACAAAACCAGAAACCCAGGGTCATTCCTAAGGTCTAGTCCATCCTATATGGGACTCTTCTTGAGCTCCTCCATATTGACTCCACCTACTAAGTGCTAGAGGTTAGGACCAATATGTGGAACTTTAAGTTGAGAAAAGAGGGGTTTAGAATTTCTAATGGTGTGGGATTCCTTTTCTAGTTCTCTAGGAATAGTCAACAGGAAAGTCCTATGACTAGATCTTAGGCTACTAAAGAGGAAGAACTAGACCTCGAACTAGACCTCAACTAGACCTCAACCAAAAATGAGGTCAGTAAATGGACTCTTGGCGTTGACTAAGGAGATCAACAGAACCAATACAGACTTCTAAGTCAGTGGACCTAGAAGGAAAAGTAGACTCGAGTGAGAATTGTTTCCGCTGGGGAGTAACAGAGACTCTCATTGGGGAAAAGAAAGGAGACTTCGAGGACAATTGTCAGGCTAATCGAGAGTCCCAGTGAAGATTTGATTGAATTGAATATGTCAAAAGAGTTTGAGTTTTGATTTAAAATCATAGGATCAAGAAATTATGCGTGAGGAAACTAAATTGAGCGGAAAACACAAACACAGAGAAGGGAATAGGATGTATATGCCTACTCTGAAGAATATATATATGCGGGAATAGGACGTTTGTGCCTATCATAATGAGTACAAATGGGAATGGAATGTCTGTGCCCACCCCCAAAAGAATATACGGGAATAGAACGTCTATGCCTATCCCGAAGAGTACACATGAGAATGGGACCTCTGTGCTCACGCGAAAGAGAATATACGGGAATAGGATGTCTATGCCTATCCTAAATAGAAATGTAGGAATAGGATGCCTATGCCTATCCTGAAAAGAATATACGGGAATAGGACGTCTATGCCTATCCCGAAGAGAATATACGGGAATAAGACTTCTATGCCTATCCCGAAGAGTACATATGAGAATGGGACGCCTGTGCCCACCCGAAAGAGAATACATGGGAGTAGGACGTCTATGCCTATCTCAAAGAGAAAATATGGGAATAGGACATCTGTGCCTATCCCGAAGAGTACATATGGGAATGGGACGTCTGTAACCACCCTAAAGAGAATATACGAGAATAGGACTTCTATGCCTATCCCGAAAAAAATATATGGGAATAGGACATTTGTGCCTATCCCAAAGAGAATATACAAGAATATGACGTCTATGCCTATCCCAAAGTGAACATATAGGAATAGGATGTTTGTGCCTATCCCAAAGGGAATATATGGGAATAAGACGTTTGTGCCTATCCCAAAGAGTACATATGAGATAGGGATGTTTGTGCCCACCCCAAAGAGAATATACGGGAATAGGATGTTTATGCCTATCCTGAAGAGAATATATGGGAATAGGATGTATGTGCCTATCCCGAAGAGAATATACAGGAATAGGACATCTGTGCTTATCCCAAACAGTACATATGGGAATGAGACGTCTGTGCCCACCCCAAAGAGAATATATGGGAATAGGACGTCTATGCCTATCCCGAAGAGAATATACGGGAATGGGAATAGGACGTCTGTCCCTATCCAAAAGATAATATACAGGAATAAGACATATGTGCCTATCCCAAAGAGTACGTATGAGAATGGGAAGTCTGTGCCCACCCTAAAGAGAATATATGGGAATAGGACGTCTATGCCTATCCCGAAGAGAATATACGGGAATACAACATCTGTGCCTATTCTGAAGAGAATATATGGGAGTAGGATGTCTTTGCTTATCCTGAAGAGTACACATGGGAATGGGACGTTCGTGCCCACCGCAAAGAGAATACACAGGAATAGGACGTCTATGCTTGTCACGAAGAGAATATACAAGAATAGGACGTCAGTGCCTATCCCGAAGGGAATACACGGGAATAGGACATTTGTGCCTATCCCAAAGAGTACAAATGGGAATGGGACATCTGTAACCCCAAAGAGAATATACGGGCATAGGACGTCTATGTCTATCCCGAAAAGTACATATGGGAATGGGGCATATGTGCCCACCCCAATGAGAATATATGAGAATAGGACGTCTATGCCTATCCTGAAGAGAATATATGAGAATAAAATGTCTGTGCCTATCCCAAAGAAAATATATGGGAATCAGAACTTAGGTACTGACCCCGAGAATAACATGAACATAGTGTAAAGAAGTTGTGATGTAGAACTCATAGATATGTGACATGTGAAGATTGACAAAAATTAGTGAGATATTGTGAGATTTTGTGCAGAACATGAAATTCTGCAGGAATGTGAAGAGATTGGTGCAGGACAATATAGTCATGCTGCAAAAGCACAGAGTAGGTAATCTCGAACTCGAGAGAAACAAACTCAAAAAATTTAAAATTTTCTTTTCTCGTTGCCTTTATCATTTTTAATTATGAAAATATATTTTTCAAAATTTTAGTTTTGGTTAATTTTCAAAAAGATTTTGAAGTTTTTATATCAAGCTTTCGTTGCATCATTCTTTGTTTGTATGGCTTCTCATCAATCGCATAAGAGAGGGCAATTTGACAACCAAGTTGAAACTTGAAAGAAATTTCAATAATTTGCTCCAGAAACGAGCTACAAACTAAGTAGATGTTGAAGTATCAAAATAAAACATGCTGAACGTATCTGAATCATCAAACACTGAATACATATCATGCACTGAACATATACTGAACATATCTGGTAACATATCTGGTACATATATCATGTCTGCTGCGCAAAACGTGGCACAAAAAGTTATCCTGCTGATCATCTTCAATGTGGTGAGCTGCTGATCAAGCTGACCTACTAAGCCATGCTCCAAGATAATAATTCCCTTCACGAGTACCTAGAGGTGCAACCCTCTCATAACTCATATGGCTGCAACTCTTCCAGCTCAGGGTCTGGACGGAACCCTCGTGGTGTCTTATCAACCTGCATTCTTCTGAAGGTTACGAAAACTCGGGGATGTCGCACTCCCGTGATGCAATGTTTAGCTAAATCAACACCATGTCCATCTACAACCAACACAGATCCCAATGGCAGCGAAATTTCAACGAACCCTCTGATTTCCCCTAGGCCAATGATATCAATCTCTTTTTTGAAGAGTATATTTTTTTGCTGACAAAAGACATTGTGAAAAAGGGTCTAACAAAATATGATGATCAATATGGGGAGGAATGCAGCTCCCTTCATCATAAATATTGATGATACAACTATTCGGGATGCAGTCTGGCGGCAGTATACTCCATCTAATTAATCCTTTAACCATTCTCTTTATCACATAAGGCATCGAATCCACATCATCGTATCATAAGATACTAGGGGGTTCCCTTGCCTGTCTTCAATGAAATTGTAGCAACAACCACATTGAATGGTTATCCTACCTTTCCCGCGCATCCACTTTCGCGATTCCACATATATTCTTGGCCTTAGTAGACCAGCTCGATCTCTGGCTTGTATATTAAATATACTGTCCAAAATCCTCTTCTCATCGTTCTTTGAGAAGACTCCAGTATATAGCACCAAGACCTCCAATATATTGATGACTTCGCTCGGGACCTCTACATAGAATTCAAATTCTCTTCGCTTTACCCTACACATTCTCTCCATCTCAGCTATAGGAATATCATCAAATTGTCGGGGCAATGTTGGCTTTCTTGTTTCAACCTCTTCAACGACTAGTGCCTCATGGTAGACTGCATCGGCTCTGCAGCCGGCTCTAGCTCATCCTCTGTACCTGGTAGACTAGAAGAGGTTTCTTTCATAAGTGTTTCATAAATCCTACCCTTAGGAATTGTGGTAAGTAATCCGGCTGCTTCTCTTTGTTGTTTGCTTTCCTCCCGTCGAAAGGCTCTGTGCTTGCGTGGGTTGGCTTTGCGATGCTGCATTCTTCAAAGTGGTGTGTCAGACACTCTACCTTCATCAACACCTATTAAATCCCCCATCAAAGTAGTTATTAGGGATGACTGGTCCCTTCCATTGGGTATTGTTGAATGATCATCTTTTTTTCTCTTTCGCGAGGAGTCTTCTTCAGCTCCAATTTTTAGTAGAGACGATAATCCTTCTTTTTCCTGCCGGCTAATAATGTCCATCAGGGGACCTTCATAATTTACATCAACCTGACCAAAGTCAAAATCGAGGTCTATGACACCGCCCTGAGCAGCCCTTTCCTTACTTAGTGCGAGATTTAAGCCAGCTTTGAAGAAAAAGATCAGCTTACATTCTGACATTTCTTCTACAAAAGATCGAAAAACTTCAGTGCGTTGACATCTAGCCTGAATAAGAACAAAAATGAAGCGTCAATAATTTTGATAATTTGAAAATTTTATTTATTCAATTTTATTTAATATAATTAGATTTAAAAATTAGAAAGAGAAAAACAAAATGAGCAACTTAAATAAAAAATTATTTTTATTGAGGTTAATTTATTACAAAATTTTGGACATAGTCACAAAAAGTTTGGCCAGATAAATAACCCCAAAACTATCAAAATTTCAAGAGAAATTGTTGACTTTAAGCGGCATCATGTCGGGTAATATATCTTCAAGTAGCGGCCATTGACTAGCAACATGGGTCTTTCACCCCGGAATTCCACCAACTGGTAGGCTCCTCCTAAATAGAATTTTTCATGACAAATGGTCCCTCCCAAGTTGATTCAATTTTTTTGCCTATCTTGCGATGTGCAAGAATAGGTCTTCTGAGAATGAGAACAAGGTCATCGACTTTAAATTACCTCAGGCAGACTAGTTTGTCGTGTGCTTGCACCATCCTTGCTTGGTAGAGCTCCAAGTGTTGTTGTGCTTCTAGCTGTTTTCCCTCAAAACTTTCTAATTCATCAAGTCTAAGCTCTCCACTTTCTTCTATTGTGATTTGGTTGGCGATGGTGACTCTGAGAGTCGGTGTCTGAACTTCTAGCGGTAGTATGGCCTCGGACCCATACACAAGCACATAGGGTGTACATTGAGTGAGAGTTCTGAACGTCATATGGTAGGCCCACAAAGCTTCTAAGAGTTTGTTATGTCAATCTCTCTTATTCTCATCCAATGTCTTCTTTAAGATTTGTACCAGCTTTCTGTTGAAAGCCTGGACTAAACCATTTTCTCTGGGGTAGTAGATTGTTGAGTATCTCCAATCTATCCTATGTCGTTTAACAAAATTGTTTATCTTTGTACTTTTGAAGGTTGTAATTTGTCTGAAATTACTCTGTGTGGAACATCAAAACTGTAGACTGTATTGGTCTTGAAAAATTGAAGGACGTATGTGATGTAACCTTTCGTAATGGCACTGCATCTGCCCACTTGGAAAAGTAATCCATAGCAGCAAGAATAAATCTATGTCCCTTAGAGTATGGAGGGTCTATCGATCCTATTATGCATGTACCCCAACACTCGAATGACCACGAGGTGACAGTCGAGTGTACCACATTTGGAAGTTGGTGTAAGACCACTCCATGCACTTGGCAAAGGTGACACCTTTTAGCTATATCCACACAATCAAATATCATTGCTGGCCAATAATATCCGAGTCTTTTAATCCTCATTTTCATCTTTGGCCCCGACTGATGAGCACCACACAATCCATCATGTACTTCTTTGATAATAAATTGTGCGTTCGCTTTGCTCAGACATCGCAGCCACATCTGATCGAATTTCCTCTTGTAGAGAACATCTCCCACCAGAGCATATGACATAGCCCTCCTTGTTATGTGCTATGCTTCAAACTTATCCTCTGGTAACTTTTCAGTTTGCAAATATTTTATTAATGTCTTACTTCAATCTTCATTGATGTCATAACTGTAATCATAATTCCTTCTTCTTTTTTAAGCTTGGTAGATTGTTGAGGTCAACTCGAGACAAGACTTATCTTCCTTGTACCATAATATCAATGGAATCCTCTAGTGGACACGTCAGCTCCTTAGCAAGCTTCGCTAAAGCGTCAGCATGTGTGTTATCTCCCCGAATAATCTGGTATAAAGTTACATTAGGGATCTGTGACCGCGACTTTATATATGCTTAAAAATATAAGTATTTAATATTGCTGCTAAGAGATTTAATTTCTCAGCAACTGTACCAAAACTTAATAACTATTATAGATTTGATAAATATGGACGTAATAAATATTCAATAATTGTAAAGTCACACTTATCAACGCAAGTATATGTATCGCTCAAGTAATATAGGGCTCTAATGGAGTCCTAGATATCGATCCCACAGGGAGTAAGATTAGAACTACGAACTAAGATTTTATTAAAGTAATACTTTAATCACAACAACGAAGATCAATTTGCTTATCTGTCACTAATAGGCAATTGAAATAAATATGTAATTTTTATAACTATTAAACAACTAATTATACTAATGAAGGTTCAAATGTGTTTTTCAATATATAAGAAAGCATCATTCTCCTTGTCAAGAAATTATAGTGAATGGATAAAGTGAATTAGTTCAAATTATATTGTGTCAAATAGGAGCATACCTTTTCTTTACCCTTTGGTCTAAACATAAAGAATATTGACTAATCCTACGCTTGTTTACTGAATCTGCGGCTAGGCTGAGAGGATACCGACTCTCAGTTTAGAGATCCCACGTTCCCCTCACCCAAGGGATAATATCTACACTTCAACACCAAACGATAGAACCAAATTGGGGATTTTAGTCTGTCACTCTAAAATCTTCAATTCAGCAAACAACAAACTATATTTCCCTATTTATTTGCACTCAACTCCATGGATGACATCCTCTCCATGATATCAAATGTGATTCTCACCATGCTGTAAAAAATCATAGCCCTTTTGGAACATATGTTTCTCAACATATTTTAACAATTCAATTGGCCAGATCAAAAAGTAAATGAAGATCAAAGTTCAAATCATCACAAATCATTGACATTTAAAATTTTATAAAACAAAATAAATTCTTGACAAAACCATATCTCAAAGTATGAAGAAGGATAATAAAGGCTACTCAGAATTCATGAGAAGGATATGATAAAACACGGATTCCATATATAAAAGCAAGTTTATAAATAAAAGAAATAAAAGACACAACTTATCTTACAATCCTTCCTAAATAAATCTCTAAAAGTTCTTATCAAGCCTTTCTCTCCTTACAAGCACTCTCAATTCCCTCGTAGAAGTGTAATGATTCTCCGTTGACGGCCTCAAGGGCACAGTCGACAGACCTTCTTAATGAATTAATTCTGGAGTCTCAGGAAAATCTTATCGTCGGCGGGGTCGATGGCGTCGTCGGCGCCCTAGTTCAATTCTTCACATTTTGGTCCTTTTCGCTCCAAATTCGCTCCTTTTTGCATCTTTTTGATCCAATGACCCTATTTCATCATTCCTGCAACAAAACATCAAAAATACCTTT
>NW_018227357.1:302297-306016 GCF_001263595.1 Phalaenopsis equestris
ATTTAACTACCACACTAACTTTATAACAAAAATTAAAATTATCCAAGTACAACTTAATAATAAAAATAAAAGTCTAAATACACATAAACATCCATTTATATTATAAAAGATCACAGAAATAAAAGTACAAATACAAGTAAATCAATTCTATCAAATATCAAAATCCCAAACTATGTCTTCATCTCCTTGATCAGCAGGTGGATCGGGCTGATAGTATATCGGGGGCACTCAAAGAAAGTAACATCAGGCTCATCTCTGTAGTGTCGGGCCTGAGCTCATAATAAGCTATCTTAAAATTTGAATGCCTCTGAAGGTACTCATTATCACAATCATGTTGACGTTCTAAACCTCCAGTCCTTTCATTTATTAATTCTATGTTCTTCCACTGCAAGGTCAATTCATTCATCAAATCAGTGAGGGTAGGGGAACTAGAAGGTGGAAGGTCATAACTTGTAGAGGGGACATCTCTACGAGCAGAAGGTTCTTGACTTCTACTTCCACTTCTCCATTTCTCATGGGATTCATAAGTTTTCAAATTGGCCTTACTAATGGGTTTCATAGGGTAAACACATTCTTCATCTCCAGTTTCCACTCCAGAAAGTTGGCAAAGTGCATAAATACAGATGTCCTAGACCTCCACTTGTCTCACTTCTTTCCGTTGTCAATATATTCTTAAAAATTATTCTCCCCACATTTATAGCTCTATTATTCTGAATACAGAAATTCAAAATAGCTCTATCTCTAGTTACCTCACTATGGTGATAAGTCGGTAACAAAGTAGAAGAAATAAAATAGTGCCACGCCTTAGATGTGCCATTCAGCATGGAAGCAGAAAAATTTACCCATTCTCATTGCTTTATCATCCATGTTCCTTTCCCATCAATGAGAAATTTGATCACATCATTCAGGGGGCCTTCCATCGTACTAAAGGATTAATATTGGCAGCTATAAGAATCTGGGACTTTGTAAAAGGTGTTGATGCGAGCGGCGACTGTAAATTCAACAGGAAATCCCCGCACTTGAACAATTCCATCTTTAGAATAGATTACATTGGCGTAGAACTCCTTCATAACATTTGCATCAGCTTTATTGGTGGTGTAACAAAAGTTTTCCCACCTCCGCTCGGCAATAACTCGTTCAATTTCTTCTCTAGGACTCAGAAAAACTCGATCTTGTATACACTTCTTTCCTTTAAATACTGAAGTAAATTTTGATTGAGCTTTTGCATTGATGAAGAGAGAGTCGTCGAACTCAATTTGTCTATTTTGACGTGGAGCCATTTCAATCTAAGAAAATTATAGAAAAATTCCAAAATTTACTTCAAATATGCAAATAATGGTTTCCAATAGTAATTCTAAGAGTTCAACACTAAGATCCATGAATTTCTTCCCAAATTTTCTTCACATTCTCAAATTTTTTGGATCTCCTCAATGTGAAAGAAATTCGTGGTCAAAATCAAATATTTTTAGCTTAGAGTGAAGCTCTTACCTAGAGATGATCAAATCTCGTGTCCAAAAGCCTTGAAATTGCCTCCCAATCCAAGATATCTAAAGCCCTAAGTCAAAAATTACGTTTTTAGGAGGAAGGGGATGATGAATAGTGACAGTTGACTAGTCATAATCATGGTTAAGGGTGTTTTTTTGTGAGCTCGTCGTCAGTGTGCTCTATTGAAATTTAAACAGAACTCTCAAGAAAAATTTACCGTCGGCGGCGTCGAGGGAGCTGTCGGCAGGCTCTACTGATTTTGGTTCAAATCTTGGATTTTTGCAATTTTGATCAATTTCAAGACTTAAAGACATCCTTCCAATCATTATAGACATAATTTTAAGTGACTAAATGATGTACTTATCACAAATAAACTTTCACAACACAAAACATCACTTATATTTATAAATTCCAAGGGGAACAATATATGTTACATAACACACCTAAGTTTGATATTTTCTCAACCTCAATACATTAATTCAGTGTTGCAATCCAAGCCACAATATTCAAAACACTAAAAACAAAACATCATATTCTTAGTCTCAATTACACAGAGTACTACAATCATAATCCTACAGCAAACTCAAGACGAACAGACAAGTAGTAATATAAATCTACTATTCATCAGATTGAGCACTAGATTCTCCTCTGAGATCACCCATTGATTGCACATGAACGAAGAGGTTGTAGAAGGGGCAGAATGGAAATTCTTCAGTAGAATCTTCCTCTATCAATTTCATCCTCCTCATCAGCCGTATCAAACTATCTTCTAAATGTCCAGAGTGCTCAAAATGTTCTTTCATCCTCCAGTTTAGATGATTGAAGAAATCAGAGATATTATTAATCGCATTCATGATATTTTGTACCTCTTTCTTCAATTTCTTGATTCGACGCAGGATCACCAGAGACTTGTCAGGAATTAAGGGTTGAACTGGCAGTGAATTCTGAGATGATTGATCTACTATAATGGTCATGTCATTTTCATCTTCAAAAGTTGGGAATCTCTTAGTTGGATCCAAAGGCTTATAAGGTAGAAGTACCTTTTCCCAATTTTCATAGGACACTTGGAATTGACTACAAAGTGAGAAAATTATGGAAGGGTGTCCAAGCCTATAAGAATATCCATGAACAATCAGGCCCAAAACTGACTTCACAATTATTGATCCAATATTGATCGACAGTCCCCTTTGGATATAATAATTCAAAATAGCACTTTCTTTAGAAACTTTACTGATTTTCATTGTTGGTAACAGTTTCGCTGAAATGAAAAAGTGCCAGTGTTTTGAAACGGGATTTAGGAGTGTCGCAGAAAAACTAATATACTCATTTTCTCTCATTTCCCAGTCTTCAATTTCGTCCATTAAATATTGGTAAATTTCAATTATCTGGTTTCTCGTTGGGACGAAATTGGAATAGTGGCAGACAAGAACGTTCTCAATCATGTATAATTCATTGATTCATGCAGGAGTGAAAGTGATCCATCTACCTCGTAAAACAACTCCCTAGTTGATTCCATGTAAATTTACATAGAAATCTTTCACCACAGGAACAACCACAGCGGTGGGAGTATAGGACAAAAATTCCCCATCTTTGCCGCACTATCATCTCTTCAATTATAGTTGAGGGATTATTCAATCCTCGATTTACAAATTCTCATTCCTTGATCAATCTTTTATTTGTCAGTAACTTGTTGAAGATTCGTTCCGCTTCCGCACTAATAAACTTTCTCACATTCTGGGATTATCAGGGGAATTGGACACCATAGGAATGAGATTGGTGGAGTTTCACTTCATTTTTGGGGAAACATAACATTAGGAATCAAATATGGGAGTTTAAAAGGGTAACTCCTGCCCAAAAATCGCCAAAAACTGCCATTCAAACTCCAAAAACAACCATCTCACCAGTCTAGCCTTCGGCAGGGTCGAGGGCACCGTCGACGAGCTTCTGTATTTATTTTGACAGACTCTCGGGAAAAACCCACCGTCGGTGGCGTCGAGGGCGCCGTCCGGGCCCCCGCCAAAAAATTTCCAGTTTCTCTCTAGTCTGAATGCATTCCAATTTTTCTTTATGGATCCAATTCTTATGATGATTCAAGGGTAAATAAGAGTAGTAGAGCTTAATACTACCACAAAATAATAATAATTTCAAATAAAATCTACTATAATATTAATAAAAATAAAGATAAATATGGGTTGCTTCCCATAAAGCGCTTGGTTTCACGTCGTCAGCCCGCC
>NW_018227357.1:306512-307717 GCF_001263595.1 Phalaenopsis equestris
GAGTTTTATAAGCAGTCTTGTAAGCCCATAATGTGGTATCCACTCTAGTGAATCAATCTACTTTACTAGGGTTTACAGTGTTTTCAAGTATTTGTTTAATCTCTCTATTAGAAACTTCAGCTAACCCACTGGTTTAAGGATGATAGGCAGTAGAGATTCTATGAATAATATTAAACTTTTCTGTCAATCTCTGAATTTATTTATTCCTAAAATGGGATCCCCCATCAGTGATAATCATTCTAGGCATTCCGTATCTAGTGAAAATATTTTTCATTAAAAAATTTGAAACACTTTTAGCGTCACAACGAGGTAAAGCTTGTGCTTCAATCCACTTAGAAATGTAGTCTAATGCAATTAATATATAGAAGTTCCCAAATGAAGGAATAAATGGTCCCATGAAATCTAATCCCCAAATGTCAAAGATCCAACTTCTAACACGAAATTCAGAGGCATTCGAAATCCAGAGGCATTTCATTTCTTTTAGATATATTGCCTACTCGTTGACATTGATCATAAGTTTTAATGTATCTATAAACATCTCTAAAGATAGTAAGCCAATAAAATCTAGCTTGTAAAATTTTATATGTAGTTTTATCAATCCCAAAATGTCCTAAAAAATAAGAATTATGACATTTTTGGATAATTTTATAACTTTCTTCTAAAGGCACACATCTTCGAATAATAAAATCATTTCCTTGTTTATATAAAAGTGGGTCATCCCTCACTTCATGAATGAATTTCCTTTGTTGTTGCAATGTCAGCATAGGTGCAAAATATCACTTACAATATAGTTAATAATATCAGCATACCATGGTATTTTCCACTCATTAATATTATAAAGTTGTTCATTAGGGAAACTATCTATAATTTCATTGTTGGTTTCAGATAATTCATGATTTTCTAATCTTGACAAATGAACAGCAATTTGATTATCAGTTCCCTTTCTATCAATAACCAGAAGATCAAATCCTTGCATGAGAAGCATCCATCTAATCAACCTTGGTTTGACATCCTTCTTTTGAATTAGATATTTAATAGCAAATAGCAGAGAATAGCAGAGTGATCAGTGTGCACAACACATTTAGCTCAAATTAAATAAGATCTAATATTATCTAAAGCATACACAATGGTCAGCAACTCTTTTTCAGTAACATTATAGTTAATTTGTGCATCATTAAGAGTTTTACTAGCATAGTATATAACTT
>NW_018227357.1:307733-309880 GCF_001263595.1 Phalaenopsis equestris
AGGCATTTAAACAATTTTCAGTAAATTCAAATTTCTTGTCTTTTTCTAAAAGTTGGCATAGAGGTTTGGTAATTTTGGAAAAATCTTTAATAAAACGCCTGTAAAAACCAACATGTCCAAGAAAACTCCTAACCTCTCTTACATTAGTAGGATGTGTTAGTTTAGCTATAACTTGAATTTTTGCAGGGTCTGCTTCCATACCATCTTCCAAAATTTTATGCCCTAACACAATTCCGCCTGCAACCATAAATTGACATTTCTCCCAATTCAGAACCAGATTAGTTCTTTCACATAACTCTAAAACTTTTTCAAGATAATTTAAGCATGCATCAAATGATGTTCCAAATATAGAGAAATCATCCATAAATATTTCCAATCCATCATCAATTAGCTTACTAAATATGGACAACATACGTCTCTGGAATGTTGCAGGTGCATTACATAATCCGAAAGGCATTTTTTGAAAAGCAAAAGTTCCAAAAGGACTAGTACATCTTGTCTTTTCTAGATCCTCAACAGCAATAAGAATTTGATGGTAACTAGTATATCCATCTAAAAAATAAAAATATTTGTGCCCAACAAGTCTATCTAAAAAGAGTAAAGGGAAGTGATCTTTCCTGGTGGCAGTGTTTGATTTTCTATAATCAATGCAAATACACCACTTAGTAACTTGTTTGATAGGTATTAATTAATTATTTTCTTTTGTTTCAATAGTCGCTTCTCCTTTCTTAGGAACACAATGAATTGGACTTACCCACGCACTATCTGAAATAGGATATATAATTCCAGTGTCTAACCATTTCAAAACTACCTTCTTAACTACTTCTTTCATCATTGAATTTAATCTCCTTTGTGGATCAACTCTTGGTTTATATTGTTCATCTAATATAATCCTGTGCATACAGATCGAATTTAATATCAGCTAAGGTCCAACCAAAAGCTTTCTTATATCTTTTCAATGTATCTAATAGTCTTTGCTCTTGCAAATCATTTAATTCTGAAGATATAATAACATGTAATGTAGATGAGTCTCCCAGAAGCACATACTTCAAGTGGCTAGGAAATATTTTCAACTCAAGTTCAAGTGGTTTTATAATTGACGAAAATAGATTCTTATCAGCATTTTCCGTAATATCCAACATATCAAATCTTTCTTGAACATAATCATTTTCTAATTCGTCCAACATAACTTCATCACTCTCTTCAAGTTGTTCTTTCTCTTCAAAATGTTCTTTAAATGGTTCTTTCAATAGATGTTCACTAATTTCCATCCGAAAACATTCATTATCTCTTTCAACAGCAGGGTAATTCTTAGATTTCACAATATTAAATGTTACCTCTTGATCGTTAACTCTCATCATTAATTCTCCTTTTTGAACATCTATCATAGCTTTTCCAATAGCTAAAAATGGGCTCCCTAAAATGATAGGCATTTCTTTATTTTCCTCCATATCTAAAACAATGAAGTTCGCATAAAAGATAAATTTATCCACTTTTACTAACACATCTTCTATAACTCCCTTAGGATATGTAACTGAACGATCCGCTAACTGAAGAGTTACAGAAGTAATTGAGACTTTTCCTAATCCTAATCTTTTGAAAATTGATAGAGGCATAAGATTAATGTTGGCTCCCAAATCACATAAAGCTTTTCTATAAAATTTCTCACCAATAGCACACGGTATAGTGGAACTGCCAGGATCTTTTAATTTTTCAGGAAGCTTTTTCTGAATAATTGCACTACACTCTTTGCTAATTGCAACAGTTTTGTTATCCGTGAACTTTTTTTTCTTGTTCAGAACATCTTTCATAAATTTCACATAATTAGGCATTTGCTTTAAAGCTTCTACGAAGGGAATATTTATCGTTAACTTCTTAAGAATTTCTAAAAGTTTAGAAAATTGTTTATTCTGTTTGTGTTGCTTCAATCTTTGAGGAAACGGTGGTGGAGGTTTCTTCACAGTAATTTTCATTGGTGTAAGTGGATTTTTTAAATCTGGGTATTCATGATCCTTTTCTTTGTCAGTATCCACCTTCTCTTTTTCAGTTTCCGTTTCTTTTTTTTTTCTCTTGTTTCCAATTCTTTTCCAATTCGTAATTGTATCGCTTTGATTTGTTCTTTTCCTTGATCTTTAGGATTTGGTTCC
>NW_018227357.1:309967-310548 GCF_001263595.1 Phalaenopsis equestris
CGATTCCTTGATTCTGCAATTATTGACCCATGTTTAATATCAGCTCTTCCATAGACAAATTCTTTTCCTTAATTTGAGTGTTACTATTAAATCTTGGATAAGAAGGTCTATAGTTAACATTTTTATGGTTGGATGAATTTCCTAATGAGTTCACTGGGTTTTTTGCCCATTGTTGATTTGTAGAGGAATGGTTATTCTAATTAAAATTTGGATGATTCTTCCAAACTGGGTTGTAATAGTTTGAATAAGGGCTGTTAGGTCTATTAATAATAGCATTTAAAGTCTCATACAATTGTTGAACAGAACATCCACAAATTGCTATTAAGCCAAATAGGAGCATACATATTCTTTACCCTTTAGTCCAGGCATAAAGAACATTGATTAATCCTACACTTGTTTACTGAATCTGCGGCTAGGCTGGTAAGAAAGCGGCTCTCACTTTGGAGCTCCCACGTTCCCCTCACCTAAGGGCTAACATCTACACTTCAGCACCCAAACGATAGGACCAAATTGGGGATTTTATTCTGTCACTCTAAAATCTCCAATTCTATGCCCGATAATTTTATTTCCCTATTTATTTG
>NW_018227357.1:310700-321843 GCF_001263595.1 Phalaenopsis equestris
CAATTTCTTTAACATTTTCGTGGCTCAACCAATTCAAATCATCATTTCATAAATCTCAAGACAAGGAGAAAGACAGAGAAAACTACTCAGATCTCATGGGGAAAACACAAAAAAACTTGAAATTCATATATAAAATCAAATTCATACAAACTACAACAATAAATAAACTTATCTCTACTTTCTCCCCAAGAAAACTCCTCGAAGTTCCTCTGAATCTCTTACTTTCTTTACAGTACAAAAAATTCCTCTTCGAAGCGGCAAGGAGGAAGAAATCTCTCACTTTCCCTCCACTCTTACAATCTCTCAAAGAATTCCTCATCATTTAGACTCTCTACACTTGTTTCACACTTCAATTTTTGAGTATTCCCTCTCTATTTTTGGCCAAAGTCTTCTCTTTAAAGATGTGGATGAGCTTTCTCAAGAGTTGCCTAAGCATCCCTTCAAAATTTGTCCTCATTCAAAGCCTAGCTGGTCATAACCGCCGAGCATGCCATCGGCGGCCTCGAGGGCGCAGTCGGCGGACCTTCTTAATGAATTAATTCTGGAGTCTCAAGAAAATCTCATCGTCGGCGGGGTCGATGGCGTCGTCGGCGCCTTAGTTCAATTCTTCAGATTTTGGCACTTTTCGCTCCAAATTCGCTCCTTTTTGCATCTTTTTTTATTGCATCTTTTTTTCCCCAGTGACCCTGTTTCATCATTCCTGCAATGAAACATAAAAAATATTTTTCTTTAAAGTACAATATCATCAAAAATAATATAAAATAGGTATGAAAATCTCAACATATTTTGCTTTGGTCAATCTGCTATAATAGCTTCATCGCATACGGATGGTATTCTGCTAATCTTGGTTTCAGAATCTTGTATTGTCCAGAAACTTGTTGAATGATAAGTTGAGAGTCACCATAGATGACAATATCTGGTATATCTATTGAGATTGCCAATTCCAACCCGGTGATTAGTGCTTCATATTCAGCTTCGTTATTTGTCCACGGCTCTGTCAGGTGATAGGAGAATCTTAACATACATGTATCTGGTGTGATGAAAATTAAACCAATTCTTGCTTTGCCTGGTATAATGATTTCCGATCCTTTATCTTTCCTGGCTGAAGAGGCTCCATCAAAGTACATTTCCCAATGTCTGGCACTAGAGGGTTCTATTTGCAGTATCTGCTCATACGATAGTTTGTTATTGAGTGGGGACGCAGTTGGAAGTGGGTGTGCAACGAGAAAATCTGTCCCTTGGTAGCGCGGAGGAAAACAAAAGCTATATCAAACTGCAGTAAAATTATCGACCAACTTGCTAGACGTCCAGAAAGTGTTGGTCGGGTCATCAGATATTGCAATGGATTAACTTTTGAAATGAGGGTAATTTTATGAGGAAGCATGTAGTGTCTAAGCTTTTGGGCAGCCAAAATGAAAGCTAGACAATACTTCTCGATAGGCAGATATTTCAACTCTGTCAGTATTAGACGAAGACTAAAATAGTATAGCACATTCTCCTTACCCTCATTATTGACTTGAGCTAATAGAGCTCCGAGAGAATCTTCTAAAGCCATAGTATAAAGTATCAACGATTTTCCCGGGACAGGGGCTGCCAAAATAGGATGTGTCATTAAGTATTATTTAACATTTTTGAAGGCCCGCTGACATTTTCTCTTCCCAAATGAATTTGGCTTCCTTTTTAATTAATGTCTATAAGGGCTGACACCTACCTGAGATATTAGAAATAAAACGTCTCAGATATTTCTGGCGGAGCATCATCTATTAACTGTTATTGAGAGTCATCCTCTACATCAAGGCAGTCCTCTTCTAATCTATTTGTAACAACAATTCAAAATTCTAAATCATGAACTGGTCCTACAGTTCAAAATCTGAGACCTTCCTTTGAATTAGGAGATCAGCTTTTAACATTCCATAATTTCTCAAAAAGTTGCAACTTATCTTTTGGCATTTATTTTGGCACATATCCCTGTTGAATTAATTTTTGTACACAAGTAGAAAAGTAACCAAAAGGTAATTCCATTAACTCATTAGAATCATTATCCAAATTTACATGATTTTCATAACTAGTAGAAGGGGAAGCACGGTAAAACTTATCAGTTTCAAACCAACACTACGGACTTCCTTGACCTTTAAACTCTCAACCTTTTAAGGGTAGATTGGAGTAAGGGTCATAACATTCACAACATTCACATAGTGGTTCATAGTGGTTGATCCGATCATACATCAACTCATATTCATCTTTTTCCATGTCTTCCAAGTAGATTTCATATTGAGGTTTCTTTTTCATTATCATCATCATTTCTTTCTCAGAACTTTCTTCATCAAAACTTTCTTCCATGTCGATGTTGATGGCCGACCTAGTTCGTTCAACAATCGTGTTGGTTCTTCCTCGTCCATGACCCCAGCCTTGATCTCGGGTATATGGACTAAAAGAACCTCTACCACCTCTTTATGAAGAGACGATAGTAGATTGTTGAAGCGGAGTTGAGCGGCCTCTTTTTTGTGATCCTTCTGAATCTTGAACTTCATGTGATACAACTTCACGAGGAAAAACTATATTTTTTAGAGGTGTGTAATAGGCAACATCTTCATGAATGCCCACTTCATGTACTGAGAATGGTTATAAATCTCCTTTAAATAAATCTCCTTTAATACAATGATACAATGTTCTTGTCCTTCTTTAAAATATTTGATGCATTAATGTAAGGATGACGAAACCATATTATGCTCATGAATCCATAGTAGTCCAAGTAAAGCTTTGAAAGAAGTTTTTGCATCGATGATATGGAATTTCGCGATTGTTACTAGTTCTCTAGCTTTCATTAATAGAGTAATTGATCCAAGAGCTCTTTCTCCCTTCTGATTGAATCCTCTTAACATAATTTTATCGGTTGTAAGCCCTTGAGCTTCAATGTCCAAATATGCTAATGTTCATAGACTCATTAAGTTTAGTGATGCTCCTGGATCTACCAAGACTCTGAACAATATAAATCTGTCGATATTTATAGAGATGTAGAGCGGTCAGTTATGGTCAGTGGTACCGAGCAACAAGTCTTCATCTGTAAATGTTACCACAGGTTTTTCTTTCAACGAACAAACTTCATCCAAGGATGTGCTGGACAACTAAGCCAAGCAAATCTCTAGGTTGAGCAAGGCTGTAACCAGAGATCTTTCATCTCCTTTGACAGGATTAGAGCATCATAAATGCTTAGTTTGGTCAGCAACATCTTGAGATGAGCTAGCATGTTATAATCAACTTTATATAATCCTCCAATTTTCACTTGGTTATGTGGCTCTTCCACTAACGAAGGTAGAGGTAGCTCTTCTTGAGCGACTATCTGTTTCTCTTTATCTACTGGAGCTGACCTCAAAGGTAATACTTTCCCGCTCCTTAGATTTACTTCTATAATTTCTTCTTCCTGAGATTTTGTAGGCAAAATTTCTGGTATTCTTTCTTCATCATTAGAAAGATCAGTGTTAATAGAATTGATGACAAGCGGTGCACCGTTGTACTCGTGGACTGGCTCCTCACTCCTAGTGTTATCGTAACTGGCATTGTCAACATCCTCTCCATTCTCATTAACAGACTCATCAGACTTAAGTATGATTTGAGGATCGGTTTAGGAATCGAGATCAGAGTTAGATTGAATAAAGTCAGTTACGTTATCATTAGAAACAGTCAAAACATAGCCAAAATCATAATAATTTTATTCATAATACCCCAGTGGGGCAAAAAGATAATCATAAATGTTCAGGGGTTTGAGGATTTTCTTCCTCGAATCTGAGATAACCAATCTAATAGAGGCAGCCCCTATCTTACCCCCCGCGCTATCGATCTTCATGACGTTGCTCTTTTTCTTCTATTCCGGTTACATTGACTTCTCTGGCAAAATCTCCAACATGGGTCGAGCAGGTTGTAGACTCTGAATAGCTGCCTGAGCTAAGGCGGTCTGAATCTGATCCAGTATCTTCTTGGATGACTTGCTCCAAACTGTGCTCCATCCATCTTTATTTGCATATGGATCTATCAGAATGATTAGCTCAGCCTAAATCATATTTACAGAACTCTTTTCATGCTCTTTCAAATATTCTTTTGGGATTATTATATTTCCTTCTTTAAAGTTTCTTTCGAGTCAATCCTTGAAAATAAAACAACCTTCTATTGTATGTCCCAACATCCTATGGTAGGGATAAAAATTGTGACTATCTTTCTTATCAACCTCTTCAGGCTTATTTAGTTCTGGCATTCTGAACTCTGGCTTTTTCATCAAGTTTTTGAACATCTTTGGCACAGCCTCATCTTTGAAGGAATATTGTGTTCTCCTTCATTCTGAAAGAGTTGGGCCCGTTCTACCTTCTACTTGGTACGGTCCTCCCTAGTATGATTGTTGACTGGATTGTTTATACTGTTGTGTTTGTTGTTGAGCATGATCTAATGATTGTTGAGAACTTTGGCAAGGATGCTTTGCCTGTGTCTTTATTGGTTGCTTTCCTTTATCAACTGTTGCCACTGTCTCAGGCCTCTTCTTGAATGCTTTGGTTGTCCTAAATTTCTCTGCTTTCTCTTGAGAATCCATGTGTTTAACTTTCTCCTATAAACTGTTGGTTTTGCTTAGCAGCTTCTTGAAGGACTTGATGGTGAGTCCCTTGAGCATGAAAGCTACTGGCCCATGTATGCTTTTGAGTAATATCTCAATCGCATGTTGTTCCTATAGTTGAGGTTCACATTTCATGCTAAGGTTTCTCCACCTCAAGATACAATCCACTAGAGTCTTGTTGGGTCGTTGCTTCTCCACTATGAGATCTCCAATAGAAACATGGTGTTATGCCCCATGAAATATTTTTATGAACATTTGTTCCAATTCAGCGAACGTCTTCACTAATCCGTTGGGTAACTTGGCATACCAATCAAAAGCAATTCCTAACAGGTTGTTGATGAACTGTCAGAAGAGTAAGGCTTCATTACCTCCTTCGTTGCCACAACTAACTCAAAAATATTCTAGATGTTGCCCAGGATTCCCAGTCTCATTGAATATCTTGAAGTTCGGTGACACAAAACCCTTAGGGTAGGGTACGACATCAAACTTCTCCGGGTAAGGTCTACCCTTTGAAATCAATGCACCACCCTTAGATTGGACTAAGGCTTCCCAAACTTGTTGTTTGACCAATTGTTTAATATCCTTCTCAAGCATGGTGTTTGGTGAGGAATCCTTCTTTTGCTGCTCTTCTCCATTAGCGGAAGCAACTTCTCTTCGTTCATCGTTGATATGGATTATTTCAGGCTGGTTAACTCCTGATGAAGCTACCTGTTGTGACTGGGATTGCCCATTAACTATATCCATGGAAGCCATGATGATGGCTATCTCATCCATTCGCTTTTCCATTTGGCTAATCTATTCATCCCTTAAGAAAATAGCCCTGCGCAAATCATCCGCGGCGTTCCCTTCAGTGAGAGGTTGGGCATCGCGCGTAGATGAGGCAGCTCTAGTCTCGATGACAAGAAAATCCATGAATTCTTCATCTAGATAATCATTGAAATCAAAATCCTCGTCATCATCATTAATGGTTACACCATGTTCTCTGGCTAGCTCGAAAATCGCAGCCCTGAGCTTTTCAACTTTTTCTTCGATTATTGCTTCATGGATTTCCTTAAGATCTGGAGGAATTTCTTGAACCTCCTTCATTTTTTTTTATCAAATTCTATAGTAATAGTTGCGACGACATTGGATACTTCAGACTTTTGTTCCACCTTATCATTCTACCCTGCGGGCTCAGCAGACCGTATTGGTATGGTGACTTTGGGTACCCACACCTTCTTTCTCAATGATGATGTCTTGAGACGGGGTATCTCAACAGAGGTATCGACATGTCAGAGAGAAGTGTGTTCCCCGCGGTGTGAACCAAACACAATATTGGGTAATTTCTTTATCTTTTACCTTTTCGAGGCATTCTTTTGGGTAACAATTGGTTGAATCCTTAGACACATACGTGACTTAACTGGTTGAAGTCCTGCAGACCTTGGAACGGCAGAGGTAACAAAATTTGTAGTAGTAACGGTAGCATCAACTCGGCTTCCCAGACGGAATATAATGGGAATATGGGGTGGCAAAGCTTCAACTGACTTATGGGACTGTCTGGTAGCCCTGACATCTTTCAGAATTTCTTTCTTTATTTATGGGGATACTGGACATCCCATTCATTTAAGCAGTTTGACCATTGAGCATCCTGCTGTAGTGGACAATCTCTGAAACACTGTGCGGAATTTAGTGATAGGACTGAGCTACTTCCTCTCCTCACTACGACCATGAAATGTCAGTAAAGTAGTGACAATTTCTTGAATACTTTCATATCCATTAGTATTCATCAATGGGTGGAACCTAATCCCTTGTAGAAGTGGAGAGGTCTCCTGTAATCTAAATTCCTCCTCGCGAGCAAACTCATCATCGGGTACTTTTGCTGAGGTTTGGGCCTTGGTTACCCTCCGGCCTTTTTGGTTGTGATTCTTTCTTTGTGATCGAGTCAACGGTGCAGACTTTGAACTCGATCCGATCTCAAACACTGATGGTGAGACGATAAATTCCTCAGTTTCATATTCTACGATCATAATCTCATTTGCTTTAGCAGAAAAGGGGGCAACAGACTTGATAGGTGTTGGGGGAGCAACAGTTTGGGGAAATTTCAGGTTAAATTCAGCAGAGGACTCCTAAACATCCGGAGAGGCAACCTTCAATATGATGAATGGGGCCTTTCTGAGTATGACTACAAGTTCATTATATACGGCTCCAAACTTGATGGTAGGAGCGACATTGCGAGTGTCGTGGCTTGTTGGCAAATTACAGGAAAAGGTGAGCATCGGGAATGCCATTGCAGCAGCTTCAAAAAGAAAGCCCCGGGGTTAATTATTTGGCTAATACCTTATAATTCTAGTACGAACACTAAAAGTTAACAAAGGCTGATCTGTGGACTGGGCAAAATTTTTATTTTATTTTTGGTTTGTAAGGATTTTAAATTTAGTACAATTAGTTTGAAAGTAGAAGGATTTACTTAATTAAATATGAAAGGTTAAAGAGCAAGTGCAACATGACACTATTTAATTTAATTTGCAAAATAACAAATCAGGCTTGAAGTGAAAAAGTGCAGTTCAAGACCCAGTGCGGGACCGACTTTACAACGCATAATGCCCGGGCGGAGATAATCCACCAACACACCTATTGGGCTCCAACCCCACATAAAGATTAAAAAAAGTCCCTAATGGCCTTCTGAACCTCCCTGTTCAAAGGTGATTGAATAGACGGTCCTGAAGTCCAAAAGAGTTGACATTACTTACCCAAGAAAGAAATGGGCAGAAACATGTCAATGGAAGAAGGGTAATTTGGTCTATAAGGTACATGAACACATTACTGAAGTATGAAGATAATAATCCCTGATTTAAATTGATAGAGAAGTAACTCTCCTGCGGAGTCACCAGAAGTTGTCCATTAGAAGCTGTCAGCCGCCGGAATCGGAATCTTGTTGCCCGCTTCGGAAAGGAATTTAATTTACATATATATATTTATAGTTTAGAAAAATATTAAATCAAAATGACTCCATATTTTTCATAGTTTAAATGAAAGAGCACTGTACCTCAAACCCTGTATCTATCCCGAAAGATAAAAAACAAGACTTCAGGGTGAGGCTAAAAGTGTTTGGGAATTAGATTTCATAGGACCATTTATTCCTTCATTTGGGAACTTATACATATTAATTGCAGTAGACTACGTTTCAAAGTGGATTGAAGCACAAGCTTTACCTCGTTGTGACGCTAAAAGTGTTTCAATATTTTTAATGAAAAGTTTTATTTTGACCAATAATTTCTTCTATGTAATATGAAGAATTAAATAAGGTTTATCTTAAGTTGGGTTCGGAAAAGCTTCATATAAGAGCAAACCCCTATAGTTAATTACATCTTAGATAACCAAAGTCACCTAAGAAAACTCTCGATAAAAATCAAGAAATATTATCTTCAAGAAGTTCAAAAGGAATAGGAATTTTCAACGAGATTGGACAAAGAGGTATGAAAGGGAAATGGCTCAAATTTGGAACGTTTATTGTAGAATCCAAAGGAAGAAAGAACTAAGGGATGTCACGGATCCTGAGGAGAACCTCGGTGACTTCCTAAACTATTATATGGTTTGGCTTCAACTTAGAGGAGAAATATTTAAATATTTCATCTGTTAAATTTTATTAAATAGGGCTTATATTAGTGTGAAACGATCACATAAATAGCCTAGAATATGTGAGGATTTAGGTCGTGACAGACGATAACCTCGGAATCCTAAAGCAGGTTAGGGCTTAAATTGTATAGCGGAGCTATACAAAGGCATAAAGATAAATTGAGGATTTATGTTGCATAAGCAAACAACCTTGAATTACTATGGATTGTTATTTAATTCTAAGAAAAGATATGTTGTTGTAGTTCCTCTTGTTGTTTCCTCTTGTTGTTTATAGATTGTTGTCGTAGAATGCCACCCACAGGAAAGCTCCAAGCTTCTTGATGAAGTAGCAGGTTTTAGTTTTCTAACGTGTCAATTCATGATGCAAATCAAATGTCCCTATGCTTATGGTTGTTTAAAATTTATGGGGGCATATTAAAGTTAATTAGGGTGACACCTGTTAGGATCCTACTGTTCCCTCATTCTAGTACCACTATTTTCTTTCAGATTAACTTAGTCCAAATGAATTTACTAAACTCAACTTAATGAATTCCATACTTTCATTTAGAACATGGGAAATCTCGTTAGCAACCGTAGGTTACCTCCTCCGAGGAATTCCCGATCATCTAAAGACGGCTTAATTTAGTTACAATTGTTGTCTTGTGCTGTTTGTGATTAAATTTTGAATTGTCTTATATTTTGAATATTGTGGAGGTAAATTTTTTTCTTGTTTGATTTTAATTTTGATTTTGGTTTCAATTTTGTGGCTATCCTAAAGGTTTTAGTTTTCATGCAGAGTGACATCGTTGTTTAGCATGCAAATTTAAAATGAAAAGGTACACAAATGTAAATGCATTAATTTAAAAGCGTACCTGGCGAGTCTTCTCGTTCCTTCACTTGAAACTTCAGTACTTGCAAAGCATATATATGTATAATTTTGCAGGAATTAAAGCATGTTTGTAGAAAAAGTAGGAAGTAGAAACCTAAAGTGAGCCTACCAAATCCTATGTCATATCTTGGTATATTTATATTTTAAGGATGATTTCATTAAGCAAATTATAATAAGCTCACATGTCTTTCAACATTTCCAAATGATCATGCAGAAGTCTTAGGTAATACCTTAGTCATTTCATAGTCATTGGAATTATCTTGAGTTCATTTTGGTTTTATCATATTTGCTATATAGTTCATCCAATTAATGCCCTTATGCTTAATGAACTTGATGTTTTAAATATCCCTTAAGTGGGGTAATTATCACTCGATATCTCACTTATGAATTATATATGTAAAGACCCAACTTGACTTAATTAAGGAATTTAGTTAATTTGATTATTTAAAGCATGGGATTGTGGTGTTTTGAAGATTTCAAATTAATTATGGTTTGTTCTCTAAACCACATTAGACATTAGATAAAATTTTGATTCATTAGATAAAATTTTGATTAAGCCTAATTCACTACTAAGCCCTTAAGATTCAATGAGTAGATTTGTAAGCCTAATTCACTACTAACATCCCCTTCTACTAGTTATTTTCACTTAATTATTAAAATTATTTGTTTGTTTTGAGTGAATTAAGCCTAATTTCACTACTAACATCCCTTTCTACTAGTTATTTTAATGGAAAATTAAAGAAATTTCATTTTAAGCCTTTAAAAATATTAATATCTTAACTTAGAAAGTTAGGAAAAATATTTTGATTGGTCTCAAGTGATCAGAAAGCCAAATGTGCCATTTTAGTGTATTCTTACAACTTTGCAATTTTTATGATTTTTAATTAATTTTAATTATTTAAAAACTCAAAAATAGCTTAAAAATAAAGTGTTTTATTAATTTAAAATTTTATTTTTCTTAGGTTCATATGGTTATAAGGAGCTCCAAAATCAATTTGGTAATTTTTTGAGTTGTATTTTAATTGTTATAATTATTTTAATATTAAAAATGTTATTTCACTTGATTAATCCAATTAAGTAGTCAAATTAACTCTAATTGACATGAAATATTTATGAAGAGTTCCTCTGACATTAAATTATAGTAGAGAATTATTATTATGCCATTTAAATTTTTATTTACTACAAACTAATATTATTTTATTTTTAAGATTGGTATCAATTAGGGTTAATTTGAATGCGTTAAATCAAGTTTATATTTTTCCTAGGATCCTCTGACCACAATGAACCTACCAAAACAAGTTTTTTATTTTTCTAAAAATTATTTTAATTTCTACAATATTTATACCAAAACAGGGACCATTAACTTGAAAATTAGATATATCTAGTTAGAGATGCCCCTTGACCTTGGAAAAATTAGGGGAGATGCCTAACAACAGAGACATCAAAATCCCCATGGTTCTAATGCCATGGTGAAATGGCTATGCAAATAGAGAATCAAAATAAGGAAAACACCATTTAATTAATTAAAAATAACAAATGCATCAAATGGACATGAAAATATTTTCACATTGTTCTCCTTTATTCACTGAGCAAGTGGGTATTTTTATTTTATTTTTATGATTCTTCTACACAAAGTTATGGATTTTAGAATTTATAGGTATTTAAATAAATAAGAAAATATCCCTAATTTCCTACTTATTCCACTCAGCCTCGTGCGCGTCGAAGAGACGCGTGTCGCCGCAAGATTGGGACCTCCGTCCGTGTCAGCTCCTCCTTTTCGAACCACGGCTCCGTTCGGCACAATCAGGACCATCCAATTGATCAAGCTTGACCAGATGACGCGTGGTCATCGTCCCTAATGAGTCAAGCCCGCAAACTGTCCATTTTTAATTGCTAATATCTCGCTCATTCTTAACCAAATCAAGTGTGGTTTGTTCATATAGACTCATCTTAACTAGGAGAACATATACATATGGTTAATCAACTCTATGCTCATGGAGAGTGAAATGAAGCTTGGTTTAGGGTTAAGTTCCAATACCTTGGCCAATACCTTGGTCCAA
>NW_018227357.1:321853-328885 GCF_001263595.1 Phalaenopsis equestris
AGGGGAAGCCTCGATTGGATGCTTGTGGAAGCTTCGTGGGAGTCCAAAGAGCTTGGGGATGGAGCCTCGAGTTGTGGTGAATTGCATAGACCCTATTTCTACCAAGGCCAATTTAGGGGGTTGATCAAAGTGCACCTTAGGGTGCTCTGATGATGGGGCTTCTACGGGGGATCTTCCTTTCACTGTGGGGATGGCGTGGGCGCAATTAATTTGAATTTGCTTTAGTATTTTGGGATGTCCTATTTTGGCCTAGGTATTGAGCTCCAAAATTGAGCTCGAGCAGTGGCTTTGAGTGGCTAAGTGTGGTTTGGTTAAGCTCACGAGGTCTTAAGGAAGCTTTGGAAGCAATTTGATAGAGTCTCCGCAACGAAATTCAAACTCTCTTCATTTGGCCATGGAGGAGGGGTTTAAATAGAGGAGGAAGGAGAGGCCACCAGGGGCAATTGGTGGGTGCTTTAGGTTTCTTATGTGGATGTCAGCAACACGCAAAAATCCAATTGGGATGAGACAGCTTGGATGGGTTTAATTTTGAGTTTTTTGCCTAGGTGGGGTTTTTTATTTTACGACAGCCTAGGTGGTCAGCCGACCAGGCTTAGGTCACCATCCAACAAGGGGGGTCAGGGCTTGGTTTTGGTGAAGTCAATTGGGGTAGGCCATGTGTAAAGGCATGGGATTGAAATAGTATAAGGAAAGGGCCATTTTGGGTCAAATTGGGTCAAGGCATGGTTTGGGTTGGGTTCAACCACCAAGGTTGGTCTTGGGCTGAAGAGGATCAGATGGGTCAGCTAAAGTGATGTGGAGAAGTCCCCATCCAGGTGATTTGGTTAAGAATGAGATTAAGAGGATTCACTTAAAGGGTTAAAAACCTTTTTAAAGAGGCTTGAAAATGGCTTAGCCTCTTTCCATTAATATTTTGATGATGTGGCATGGCTCTCATGGCATGCCTATGGCTTGGGCATGGCTTCATGGCTCCCCTTTTGCTTGGTTATTTTTAATGAGAAAGGATTTTGAAGTTTTTTGCATTTTAGTGGAGTTTTTCATGAGGCTTGATTTGGAATGATTTGATCATGAATTTAGGACTTATGAAATGATATTTGATTAAATGGATGATGAGTGAAAAACTATCATGTGGCCATGTGATTGAAATTTAGGCTTTTTCGAATTACTTAAGCGTTTGGGGTTTCAAAAAAGGAAATTGAACTTGGGTTAAAATTTAGGTTAATTGAATGTTGAATTTTGTGTAGGAGGATGTCATGAGGGATTTGGCAAATTTTCAATTGATTTTGAATTGAATTGGTGGGCTAATTTGGTGGATTTTGGCATATGATCAAAATTGGGCCTTTTTTATTTGAATAAAATTGGGCTTTAATTTTGTTTAAAATAGGATTGAGGATGCTGAATTTTGGTTTAGAATTGAAATTAGGCAAAATTGGGGTCAATTGGGCTAAGATTGGGGTTAATTTGGTGACATTTGGGCCTTTAAGGGCAAATTGGGGCTTTTGGTCAAATTGGATAAAGTTGATCAAATTAGGTCAAATTGATGATCCAAAATTGAAATTGGGAATATGTTGGATGTTTCTGGAATTTTTGAAAATTTTTGGAATTTTTTAAATTTTTAGGTCATGAGGGGTATTTTGATAATTTTGGCAATTTTGGGGGTATTTTGAGAATTTAGTGATTTTGATCAATTTAGGTATTTTGAAATGATTTGAGATTTTTTTTTGGGACAAATTTGTCTATTTTAGGTAATTTTGAGAATTTTTGCAAAATTTGGGGTTGTAGGGGTATTTTGGTAATTTGGTGGAAATTTGGGCTAAAATGGGTAAGTATGCCATGAAGCCATTCCTAACGCATAGGAGCCATATGAGGATTCATTTTGGATACTTAATATGCTGATACTAACCCTCTTAGCCAGGGGCTAGGGGTATAGGTCCATCCATATGAGCTCTCCAAAAGGAATCAGGAGACCTAAGCAAGGGGTCCTAATGTTGAGGGTATGTGAGAAAGTGTAGTGTGTGCAAGTTAGCCCCAAACAAAATCAAACCACCCAGTGTCAGTCATAAGGTCTATTTCATCCTATGGAGAACTCCTCTTGAGCTCCTCCATATTGACCCCACCTACTAAGTGCTAGAGGTTATGACCAATATGTCGAACTTCAAGTTGAGCAGAGAGGGGTTTAGAATTTCTAATGGCGAGGGTTTAGTTTTCTAGTTCTCTAGGAATAGTTAGAAAGAAAGTTCTATTTCTAGATCTTAGGCTATTAAAGAGTAAAAACTTGACCTCAACCAATAATGAGGTCAGCAAGACCTCAATTGAAACCTTTCTAAGCTCATCCCAATCATCCTAAGCCCATCGCCCTCACTACTTAACCCTAATTTTGAGCTCAAAATCCAGGGTGTTTATGGTCATTCCTCAAAACTCAACCAAACTCCAAATTTACCTTCCAAAAGCTTCCCCACACTTCAAAATCACTTCCCCAATCGAAGCCCCATAATCACGGCACTAATCCTGGTTCTTCGGTATAGATGTTTATTGTGATCTATGCGATTATATGCTTAATTTCCTTAATAATGATTCATATTTTTACAACAGTCAAAAATTTGATCCAGAGCAAAAACTAGGCAAATTTTTCACTATGAAGCAAAAAAGAATATATTTATAATATATAAATATGGGATACTATGCAAGTATACATATCATTATGAAGTAATATAGGACTTTGTGATTAAGCCCTTAATATCAAACCCATATGGAAAACTAGCAATATGCACTTTTTTTTCTAAATTATAAAGTTTAGATAACAAAAATCCTAAGCAAAATATTATTAGTTAAACTTAATACACTATATTATGAATGAAAGTTTATTTCCCTATTTATTTGCATTCAACCTCTTAAATACTTTCTCATTCATGAAATCAATATGTGATTCGTACCATTTGTTGAATGAGACAATACCATCTCGGATCTTATATGTTTTCACAAAAGGTATTAACATAAATGTCAGGCATGGGCGCTTAGGCGCCCCAGTTCATTTTTGCACCTTCTCATTTTTGCTCCAAGTTTGACCCTTTTCACTCCTTTTACTATTTTTCATCCATTTGATTGTACCTGTAAAAAAGACACAAATACCTTTCATTAAAGCACAAGATCTCAAAAATAGGTATAAAAAATGTGTACAAAATACTATATATTTTAAGTGTATCACTTACCTATTCCTTCCTAGCTATTTGATTTTAATAATTGCTTTCTTAAATCTAATATTTTTGAATTACAAAATACTAGTCACATATTTAGTTGGTTTAATAATCAAATTGATAATTGAATTATAATATTCTAATTTAGAAAAAAATATCAATAAATGAGACCAACTTAGAGTAGAAATTTTTAATGTTAAGAAATATAAAAATATGAGTTCTATCTAGTTCAGATATATTGTAGATTTTCCAAATATAGAGTTTAGGCATTCTATAATCTCCACTTAAAAAATTTTTTATTAAGCATAATTTTACTTACCATATTATATCCTTAAGCTTAAGAGTTTCTCAAGTCTTATACTTTACAAAGATCACATGTAGAACAAATTTTTGATTGGGCACTAATCCTTAAGCTTCTCCTCCCTTTTTAAATTTTTTCTTTTCTTTTTATTTTTCTCTTTTTTTTTTCTTTTTCTTTTTCTTTTTCATTTTTCTTTTTCATTTTTCTTTTCAGACAACGATAATTATATCTTGATGGGCCTTTAATGACTTTGAATTCCACTCTCCATTTCTTAAAGCAAAGTGTTGATATATTTCCTTTACTAAACATAATAATAGTTTTTGAAAATTACTTTCAATAAAAGAAATTTATGTTTTGAAAATAAAAGTCTAAATCATCCAAATTTTTCAAAAATATAATTTCTCCTACAAAAGATAATTACCTATACTTAACATTTTCCACACTAAAAATTTTTAACTTTAAGTTTTTTTTAATTACCATAAATTTTAACTAAATTCTCTTACTCATTTCTATATTCAAAATTTTACTTTTCTAATATAACTTCATAAACATGATCATTTTTCTTCAAATCAAAATCAAATTTATTTGAAATACATTTGAGAACAAATAAATTTCAAGTTTTTAGAAAATTTTTCATCCCTCTCCCAAACTTAAATTTTTAATAGAATAAAACATTTTAGTAGCATATATAAATATTGACAAGAATGAAAACTAAAAATAACATGCTAGCAGGAATTTTTACATCCTAAATATGCAAGCACAAAATTAAAAATAAGAGTAAAAATTAAATTGATCACATTTTAATTACTTTAACATATAGAGATTTATTGGACTTCTATGCAGTGGAGTATAATATTAAAGTAAACAAATACACTAATAAACATTCACAATTGCAACATAAAGAAAATATAAGATAGTAAATTGTAAATTTAAAACATGCAGCTTTTAAGTGGCATGTTAGTTTTATTCTAAACCTTTCTAAAATCTAGAATTAAGTTCAGCACAGACTAAGTAAATACACTAAAAAACAAAGTTAACACAATTACTAACACAAAAACATAATAACTACTTAGAAAAGTATGAATATATCACAAAAGTGTCTAATGAAACAAAACACAACAAAAACTAGCAGTCTCAACAAATACATCTCTAAACACAAAAAAAAAGTACAGAATATCTGCACCATCAACAGTTCACATCAATACATAAACTAAACAACAAACAAAACTATAAATCCAGTCTAATCATCCTCATCCTTTGCATCACTCTCATCACTATGCCAAGGAGTTACAAGTTCATATGGTGGATATCTCGGATATTGAGGAGAAACTACATCTGGGTTACCTCTCATGAGGTTTTCCATAACTAAGTTGTATTCTCTTTCATAATTACTACATCTCCTCATGAATAAATCCATATGCTCTACAAAAGTTTCTAAGTTTAATACCTTATCCGTAGTGTAGTTAACGTTATCCAAAATCCTTTGCAATAGTTGTGACTGAGAATCAAATCCAGAATTCTGACCTTGAGATGTTGAAGCACATGAAGTAGAAGCTCGAGATGTCGAAGCAGCAGAACTACTAGAAAATCCTCCTCTCCAGCCAAAAATGGAATGATGTGAATAAGATTTCACATTCACATTGGTAATGGGCTTTAGTGGCTATAAGAGGCTGTCAAATCTAACTCCAGCCTGCTCGTATAATGAAAAGATCAAAGATGCAAATTCCAAACTTGCAGTAGTAGCGGCAAAGATTGAACTGGTAATAGCATTATAAATCAAAGCCCCAATGTCAATGGGCTGGAACTGCTAGATACAATAGTTCAAAGTTGCTTGATCACGGGTCACTTCACTAAGATGATTGGTATGCAGCAGATAAATAGAAATGTAATAATGGCATTCCTTTGCAGTGACATCCAACTTTAAAGTGGAAAATTTAACTCTCCTTTCAATCGTAATTTTCCAAAGCCCTCTCCCATCAATCAAAGATGAAATGATCTTGTCTAACTCCTCCTCAGTAGGACTATAGTATGAATAAAAACATAAAGTGCTCGGGGGAAAATGATAAAGCTAGTTTATTACCTCGGGTGAAAAAGGTACTGACTTTCCCTCACCATGACTCCTTTTTCAGCTTCGGGGAAATTTGCATAGAACTCTCGCACCACAAAAATCACTGCTACGGTAGAAAACAATAGAACACTCCCATTAGCGGCAAATAATTAGATCTTCTATAGCTCCTCCCGGACTTTTAAAATAATGCTCAGGAATCAACTTTCTCGATTACAATGCATCACTGTATCGATCATGAGCTCTAGCACAAACAAATTTGCTTGAATAGAGTTGGCCCTTTCCCTTGCTCCTCTTCATTCTTGGTACCATTTCTAAAAATATATATATATATATATAATTCACAATAAATTCTAAATTCAACTCTAAATCACTAAACTCAACTCTTAAAAGCTTAAACTTCCAAATCCATCTATTTTCCATAGATTTTTCTCAAATTTTCACCATGAATAGTGATTTTTGGGTAGCTCAAGAATGTGCTCAAAATACATGGTGAAAATCCAAAATTTTTTTGTAGAAGTGAAGCTCTCACCTCAAAGATATCAAATCTAGCAATTTTCGCTCTAAACCACCAAGAAATCTCCAAAATAGGTGTGCCCTAAGTTCAAAATCGTGAAAACCCGAGGAAGAAGATGAAAGCGAGGTGCGAAAATGGTGTGTTTAGGACCAAATTTTCACTTAAAATGTTTGAGAACTTGTTTACGTGAACCGAAGCTTAAGCGCGGGGACTTGGCGCTTAGGCGCTAGTGCATAAAATTTTGATTTTTTTTATTTAAATGAAATGCACTCTTAGCCTAAGTCAACCAACCCTACATTGTCTCATAAATCTTTATAAACTATTTTCTTTCCTTTTCAACTCTCCTCTTACTCAAGATTCACCAATCTTAACAAATTCGATTCAATGCTAAATAACACAAAATTTTGCACAAACAAACACTTTTATTATTTGATGAATGATTACAAACATTTTTAATACATAGATTCTCAATCTAAATAGTCTTAGATGAGAAAATTCATAAACATAATCCCTAGACAATCATCACATTAATAGCATACTAAACACACTAAACATTAACAATCAAACACTAAACACATAAACACTAAACCACGAACTTAATTCCATTATCCATTCAGTGGAACAAATCCTGGCCTATCATTATTCTCTCCATTAGCATTTGGAATTGTTGACCTCACTTTTGGTTGAGGTCTAGAAAACTTCTTTAGTAGCCTAGGTCTAGCCATAGGACTTTCCTATTGACTAGTCTTAGAAAATTAGAAAAGGTACCCCCACCATTAGAAATTCAAAACTCTTCTTTTTACTCAGCTTGAAATTCCACATATTGATCTTAACCTCTAGCATTTAGTAGATAAGATCATTATAAGAGAATTCAAGAAGAATCCCTATAGGATTACTTGACTTTAGGGTCGACCCTGGAACTAGGATACACCATATCTTCACAATATATTAATCC
>NW_018227358.1:0-482 GCF_001263595.1 Phalaenopsis equestris
CAAGTATTTGAATATTTATTCTTTCAGGTATGTAACAATACAATTAGGTTACAAAAATTAAGATTTAGAATATTGTTGGGCATGAAATTGAAAAGGTTCAATAATTAAAAAAAATTTTAGGTTTGAACTGGTATTTTATCATAGAAATTATATAAGGATGTGACACTAATATTATTATAGTTTAATAAATAATATTTTAATTTAGGAGATTTTATTTTTCAAATCAATATTTCTAAAATCAGAATGTATATATATATATATGTATGTATATATCTGTGTGTGTGTGTGTGTGTGAAAAACATTAAATTGCATTGAATGATGTTTATGATCTTTGTTTAGACTGCTAAGATATTATTTATTATAAGAATTTATAAAAATTATGTAAATGCACATTAAATTTGAATAACTTGCCATTAACAATTTTAAATATTACATTGTTAGTGGACATAGATTTAAACGTTACAATGATTTGAGGTACTTTG
>NW_018227359.1:0-5028 GCF_001263595.1 Phalaenopsis equestris
TCCAAAGCATTCACTTTGAAGCATGAAAGAAAAAAATTTTAGCTCGATTGTCAGTGATGGTTCTTAGCAAGTGATCACCCATTCCAAATGAATAAAGATGCATTTTTCATAAATAGAGGCGAATATCAAGTCCACCCTGAAGAATAAGTGGAAGTAATTTATTTCAGATGATTAGTCAAGTACCAAAGAGCACTGAGAGATCGAAACTAGCCTCGAGTCATTTTCCAGATTTTAGTATTATACATAGCTGGATGAAGCTGAGTGTTTTTTGAATCTTCCATACTAGAGGACCAATATGATTAAGCATTATCTAGATGTGGACCAATCTGATTAGGCATAACAACTCAGTCCCATTTTGAGTTGTGGATGCTGGCGGCGGGGAAGAAGAATGAGAGGTTGTACGACCTAGGCGAAAAGGATGTGACATTTGAGGTCGAGCACCCTCATGCAGCTATGGGTGGACTCGTTATTGGCTCAGCCTAAAGTGCTTGTCAGGCGGGTCATGTTGATGAATAAAGAGCTCTAACAGATTCTTAAAGGCCAGCAAAGGGTTGAAGATGGTCTAGCACGTCTGACAAGGAGTTTTGATCATCAAGCAAGCGACATGTGAGTGTTTTTCACGAGGATGTGGTGGTGGAGGAGGAGGAGGAGGAATAGAATTTTTATTATATATATGTCCATAGGGAGTTATTATTTTTTATTTTCATTTCTGTTTAAGTGAACTTTCAGTTTCTATAGTTGTGAACTTTGAAGGCATGGATTCATTTTTATTAGTTTAATTTGGTGTCATTGTTTAGACTTGTTGGTGATTTCTATTTAAGTTATAAGTTAGAAAAATGTCATATTATGTTGCTTGTATTTGTTGTGTGCATGTATGTATAAATCTAATAATTATGCTGTATTTTTTTTATTTCATACAGGTTTGCGCAGAAAATCCGATGCAACCATTACATTCAGCTGTTTGATACTTGCCATGAATTTGACAAACTTGCATTTTTGGCATCGGCAATGGGTCAAAGCTAATTAGCGTCCACCATGGCGGATGCTAGACACAAATTGGACGTTAAAGTTGTGTGGATTGTTTTCTCGACAAAAATTTACAACGGCGGATTATTGTGATGCCGATTCCAACGCAAATAAAAATTCGGCATGAGTGCCAACGCAATCCCAAATAGTGACGCACATTTTAAAGTTAAATTTTTCCAACGTAAATCTGACGCAAATCTTCTTTTACGTTGAATATATGCATCATTAGCACTATAGTGATTTCATTGGATAATTGATGTTGATCCCCCTTAATTATATTTTTGTATATATTAACAAATTAAATATATTATAATTGAATATGATCTTAGGATCATTTATTTTTATTATTTAACTTCTTATTTTAATCAAAAGTATGCAAGAATCATAGGCCATTCAGTCTCTCGAATAATATTGTAAAATTTCATAGTATATTTTGTGCACTTGATCAAGCCATATTAGTACTCACATAAATTTTTTCTTGGTATCATTAGCTTTATCTTATAGAGATGTTTTTATTACTCTATATTTGCTAAAAAAAGAGTTCATATGAACTTTGATTATTCAAAATTGAATATTTGGATAGATTGAGATCAAAAAATTAAACCATATTTTGTGTAAGTTCAAATAGATATTTGATGAATTACCAATAATACTTTCATTAATAACTTTTCGTCTTATAGAGATGTGTAAGTTCAAATAGATGTTTGATGAATTACCAATAATACTTTCATTAATAACTTAAGTATATTGTTTAGGTTATTATATATAACCCCAAATCAAGTATGTCCCATGTACAAGCACTCTCTCTTTATTATGCTAGCAATCTTCCTTTGTTATGAACTCTCAAGCTTCCTAGTCATCTCATGTAAACACTCTCCCATTGTAATGGTAGAATGGTGTGTTGCAAAACAGAGTTAAAATTATGATAGTGATTTTTGTTAACACCCTACTCAATTGAAAGGTAGGCTAGGAATTATGCTTAAAAATGTTCGATGAGAATGCATTGTAATGGTATCATTTATAACTTTTTCATGCACATAATAAAGATCAATCTCCAAATGTTTAGTTTGTTTGTGTAAACTTCTGTTAAATGATATTGAAACAATGCTTGAATTGGATATCCAAATAAAGCTTGAGCATGGTGAATTTGAAGTTCCTTTATAAAGAAATAACCCAAAATATTTTAATTGTACTATGAGCCTGGTTTCAATATTCTACCCTATAGTTCATCATAAGATAGTGGATTAATTTTGAACTCCAAGAAACTACATTATCACTAACATAAATAAAAAATGCATGAAGTTAATTGTTGATCATCAAAATAATTTCCCCAATTAGCAAATGAGTATCCAATTATGTTCAAGCGTGATTATTGTTTTAGAAAATGAATGTGATTTCCAATTTTAAAATAATCCTCTTGAGGGCAATGCATCAACTAACTCACATGGTTGGCTAAATTCTATATTTATCTAGTATTTGTGGCATATTAAAATGTTCCAACAATGCAACTTAAAATTAAGATCCTTAAACTAAATCATATCATGTGTACTCAATTTATTATGTTGATCATCAGTGTTGGCAATGACTTACCTTTATCCATTTTAGTTTTTGTTAGCAAATGTGTTTCATATTTCTTGTGTAGTAATAGCATATCATTTTGAGTATCCTACACTTCTATATTTAACTAGGAAATAATAGTGTTCTCTCAATTTATTTAGTGGCAACATTTTGTTGAAAAACTAAAGTAGAAAAGTTAATTTTTTTTCTTAATCAGTGCTTAGGATTACAATGTCATCTCTACATAAACAAAAATCAAAATATAATATTTGTAAATAGATTTAAGAAAAACAAGAGAGAATTATTCAACTTGTGTAAAGCTTTCAAAGGAGTTGATTGAAAATCTTATCTCCAACTAGGAGACATATTCAAAGCACAATATAACCACTTATTCTAAAATAATTATCACTGAAACTCAAATTTCGAATATATATCTCAAATTTCTTGATCGATTCCCATAGAACCTGACAAAAACCACTTTTCAAAGTTTATAATCCAGATGATATTCATTTCTATACTCAAAACCAGAAGGTCATACCATGTAAACTTCTTTTAAAATGCAATTTTAAAGGTATAGGTAAAATCAAGGTGAAGCTGAAATATATATGTATATATATATATATATATATATATATTAATTCAAGTTCAATATTAATATAAGAGGAAGGTCTTTCTACTCTTTATCATCATAAGCTTTGAGACAGCCCCTTGGAGTAGGAATGAAGCAACTCTTGATCACTTTCACATGCCTCAAAAAGTATGGACCTATCGCTTATCATTCATTCAATAATTAGAAAATTTTAGTTCAAGGAACGTTGTTCTGCATCGACATAGGTGTATATTATTATCTTTGGATTCTCATAGAGTTATAATGATATTCCATTATACATGCCGTCTATGTGCTCCATCAAATCAGCATTGTTTTCGTAATAAGGCTTATTAACATTTATTCAAAGCAAATTTTTTTAATGGCCCGCAACATATATAATTCATGCATGACATCATTGCATGCAATTTTAAGTTGTATTTGGGATAATTTATCTATTTGAAGAAGTAATTATAAAATTATGATAGAAGAAAATATTATTAAAAAATCAATGATAACTATTATAAATTTGTTTTATTTTTTAAAAATCAGATCGTAACTTTCTAGCAGTTATCACATTTCATTAGGACTTCGTCGTTTAAAACGCGAGCTCGGAGTGGCCTCCAGCCGAACGCTCCACAACTGTGTCGTTCCACCTTTTGGAAAACTAAAATGACAAAAATAGGACCAAATATTACGTCCGGAGTCCGATGAAATCACGCCACCTGGATGTGACAGAAAAATTAAAAAAAATTTGTTTTAGCACAATGAAATATTCCTCCCGTGTTATTTCGCGTTATTCAGGTGTCATTAAGGTGATATTCATGTATTATTATATTTTGAGAATATTCATGGTGTTATAATAACACAATAACACATTAATACTACCACAATAATACATGAATAACGCGGAATAACACGGGAGGAATGTTCTTCTGTGTTACCGAGTCGGATCACAAGAAAACGAGTTTTTTTTTCTGTCAGCTCCACATAGAGGTGATTCATTGAATTCCGAACATATCTCCAAAATAGTCTCTCCTTCTTCTTTTCTTGTTTTTCTAGTTCGACTTCTAGAACTCATTTATTAGAGCAATCACTCTCCAAAAGCAAAAGCAAAAAGAACTTTCCATAATCCATACTGTTCTTTCTCTGAGAAATAAAAGTAAAAAAGAAAAAAAAACTGTCCAATGTGGAGTTTTTGAGAGTTTTTTTTGTGTTATTAGGGTGTTTTAGCCGGATCTCGGTGTTATTAGCTCGGATTTGGCCCGAATTGAACTCTGGATCCTAATTTTGGCTCTTTCCCGCTTTGATTTGACTTATGTAGACACGACATGAGGCCACTAATGGCTCGGTGCACAAGAAGACCACTATTTTTTATTTTAAATTTTGTGCATTAATTTTTATGTAATTTGCTCGGATACGGAATCATAGCAATGTAGGTGTCCTCCCTAGACAAGTCAGAATTCAACATTTTATCATAATTTGTGAAATATTACAACCAATAAAAAATAAAGTATATTTATTAGTAAAAAATAATATACATTATTTCGTGAATGTGTCATAAAATTAATTTAAAATAATTTATTTTTAACAATAAATTAAATTATTTATTAAAATTAGATATCTGAGTGATTTTATTATTCTCGTCATATCCACATGAAAAAAAAATGTTGAAATCATTCAACAATTATTTGAACATATCATTTTAGTCTTGGAAATTATAAATTTGTCAAATTAATCCCCATAATTTCAAAAGATGAGGTGAAGCAGCCCTAAACACTTTAAAATGTGGATTATTTTACCTCCATTAATAAATATTTAAGGACTAATTTAATATTGTTATGAATTTTGAAATTAAA
>NW_018227360.1:0-364 GCF_001263595.1 Phalaenopsis equestris
TTGAATATTTTAATATTTCTCATTATAGTTGTACTAGTCTTTATCCTTTTCTTATTTTTTATAATACTCACGTGAGAACTATATGTCATCTTTTAGAATTGATCTGTGATGAGTTCATGCTTCTTCACTATATGCTTCTGTACTATATGTTTCTGTTCTCATTTTAGTTCTGTTGCAAATAGTTTTGCCAAACAGAGGCATAAATATCAACAGAAATATCATTTATACAATAATAACCAACGATAAATTATTCTGAATAAACTATCCCAGATAGCAAACCCATTTATTCTTATAATCTTGAGACAGTCCCAAACATAACATCAAGTAGGTAATCTACGCAATTATCATCAGAATGCCAAACAGA
>NW_018227361.1:0-1217 GCF_001263595.1 Phalaenopsis equestris
GAGAATGTGCAAAAATGCTCTCTGAGGGAAGGAAGGGAGAGGGAGAGAAGAAAGAATGAAACATCTCTCCCTCCTTATCTATCCTTCAGTCTCATGCTCTCTCATGGTCTCTCCTCTCTCCCTCCCTCACTTCTCTCTTTGTCTTGCTCTCTCTCCCTCATTCTTTTTTCCTCTCTCTCACAATTTTCTCTCTCCACCCTCTCTATCTCACATTTTCATTCTCTCTCATGCTCCCTTTTTCTATCTACCTCCCTCATTTCTCTCTCTTTCTCATTCTCTCTATATCTCTCTCACTCTCATTCTATGTCATTCCTCATCTTCTCACTCTCTTACTCTTACTCCCTCCCTCCCTCTCACATTTTGCCTCTCTACCCCCTTTTTCTTTCTCTATCTCTTTCAACCCCTCACTTTCTCTCTCTCCCTCAATTTCCCTCTTTTGCTCACCCTTTCTCTTTTTTTCTCTTTTTTTATATCTCTCTCACACTATTGATATCTTTCTCTCCTTCTATCTCCTATCTCTTTCATCTCTCCCTATGTGTTTCCCTCCTCATCTCTTTCTTACCTCTTTCTCCCTCTTTTTACCTAAGAGACGGAGACTCTCCATCCCTCCCAATATTTTTCAACCTCCATCTCTATCTCACTCTATCATAATATCTTTTTATATCCATTTTCTCTTTCACCCTCACCCTCTCCCTCGCTTTTGAGATTTCTCTCCCTCCCACTCGTTCTCTTCCTCTCTCCTTCTTTAACTCTCTCTCCCTTATTATCTATCATTCTCTCTATTTATCATTTCCCTCTCTCTCTCTCTACATCTCTCTCGTACTCTCAATATATCTTCTTCTCACTCTTTCAAACTTTACATCACTACTATCTATCTTCCTCACTCTCTCAATTTCTATTCTCTCTGACTTTCTCACATGATAGAGATAAATTGATATAGAGAGTGAGTGAGAGAGAGATGGGGGATCAAGTTGTCTCACTTTCCGTCTCTCCCTCTCTTGTTCCAACTCCCTCTCTCTCGCTCGCTCATTCTAACTCTCTCTCACTCTATATCTTTCTCTCCCTCTCCATATGTTTTTCACTCTTTCAATCTTCATCCATTTCTCTCTTTTTCTTTACCTCTCTCTCGCTCTTTATCCTTCTCCAGCCATATTTTATCTTTCTAGTGAGAGATAAGAAGAAAGTGAGAAAAATAGTGGGAGAGAAAGATAGGGAGA
>NW_018227361.1:1559-4672 GCF_001263595.1 Phalaenopsis equestris
GTTCAACATATATTTCTATCCTGATCTCTCGCTCACACTCTCTCTATCCATTCTCTCTCTTCCTCACAATCACACACTCTCAAACTCTTACTCTCTCTATCTATCTTTCACTCTCTTCACTCTACCTCTCAATCTTTCTCTCCCTCACTCTCTTTCTCTCTGTCCTATCTCACTTACTTTCTCACTCTCCCTATCAATATTCTCTCACTCCATCATTCATTATCTTATATGAGAAGTGAAGAGAATAAGAAATTACAAGAAAGAGAGCACGAAAGAGATAGCGAGTGAGAGCTCTTTATGCTTTTATCTCACACACTCTCTATCATTGTCTCTCTCACTCTCTGTCCCACTCCCACTTTTTGAAGGGTAGGAGGGAGGGAGGGAGTAAAGGAGCTCTGAGAAAGAATGTGAGAGAAAAGCTGGAAAGGAATAGAAGGGAGAGTGAGATATTGGAAGGGAGAGAGTACGAAAGAGATTTAGAGTGAGAGAGAATTAAAACTGGAGGGAGGCTAAGAGAGAGATAGAGCTAGAGGTAGAGAGATAGAGTGAGAGAGAAAAAGAGTTTGGGAAAGGGAAATAGAAAGCAGAAAGGGGGAGAGAGAGAAAAGAGGGAGGGAGGGTGAGAGAGAAAGTAAGAGAGAGTGTGTGTATGTGAGAGAGTGTGGGCAGAGAGCAAGATTGTGAGAGAGTTAGTATGGGATAGATTTATAGTAAGAGAAGGGTGAGAGAGAGACAGAGTAATTGAGAGACTTAGAGAGAGATGGGAGAGGATAAGTAGAGTTGAAAGAAGGAAAGAAGAGTGTGCATGTGAGTGATTGAGAGAAATAGCTATCCTTCTCCTTCAATTCTCCACTCACTCTCTCCCACACTTTGTCACTTTCCCTCTTCTCTCATACTCTCATTCTCAATCCTTATGTTTCTCCCACACACACTCTCTCATTATCTTTATCTCCCTGAAGAGAGAGTAAAGTAAGGAGAGGTACATGGATTGATGGAGGGAAAATGAGAGAGAGAAGTGGGAGGGAAGGAAGATAAGGAAAGAAGAGGATGTGATCTCTCTTCTCTTCTCTATCTTTCACTTTCTCTCTCTCGCCCCTCCCTCTCTTACTCACTCTATCCACCTCCCTCTCTCACAACCCTCGATCTCTCACCCATTCAAACTCTCCCGACTAAGATATATAAATATAAGATGTGAATGAAGGAAAATCTCTCTCCCACTCTAACTCTTGCACTCTCCCTCATTTCTCTCTCTATTTATTTTCACACTCTTCCTTTCTCTCTTGTTCTTTATTGTTTCTAATCTCCAGACTCTCCTTACCTCTACATTTCTTTTATTCTCTCTCCCTAAGGCTCTCTCTCCCTCCCTCATTCCCTCTTCCTCCCTCACTTTCTTGTTTCTCTCTCTTTCTCTCTCTCTCTTTTTCCCTCTCTACCCCTCACTCTATCTATATCTATCTCTCACACTCTCTTCTGATTTCTCTCACTCTCTATTTCTCCCTCTCCCTCTCTCTTGTATTATCTATCTTTATGTTCTCTCATATTTTTTTGTATCTCTTATATTCTGTCTCTTGCTTGCTATATCATTCTCTTCTCTCTCTCTCTCACTCTCTTGTTCTCTATCTCTCGCTCTCTTAGTCACTTCTTCTCTCTCACTATCTTTCTCTCTTGCTTGCTCTCTTTCTTTCTCCTTCTTCATTATCTCTACTCTCTCTCTCCCTCTCTATCTCTCAAGCTCTATCTTTTTCTCTCAACCTCTTTACTCTCTCACTAACTCTCATTCTTTGACTCTCTCCCTCTTTTGTCACTTTCTAACTCTTGCTCTCTCCCTCCTCTCTCACAGTCTCCCTCTTCTCTCTTTCTACTTATCTCTCTAACACCAACTCTCCTTACCTCTTTCTCTCATCCTTTTCCCCTGATGCTCTGTTTGTCCCTCCCTCATTCCCTCTCTCACCGGAGATTTTTCTTTCTTTCTCTGTCTCTCTTCTTTCCCTCTCTACCTCTCACTCACTATATCTATATCTATCTCTCCCACTCTCTCTAGTTTTCTCTCACCCTCCATCCCTCCCTCTCTCCCTACCTCCCACTTCTCCCTCAATCTTGTATTATCTATCTCTTATGTTTTCTCATATTTTTTTTGAATCTCTTATGTTCTCTCTTACTTGTTGTATTGTTCACTGCTGCCTCTCTCTCAATCTCTTCATCTCTCTCACAATCTTTTTCTCATCCTTGGTCTTGCTTTCTTACTCTTTCTTCTTTATCTCTCCTCTCTCTGGCTTCCTCTCTATCTCTCAAGCTTTATTTTTCTCAACCTCTTCCCTCTCTCACTAACTTTCATTCTTTGTCACTCTCCCTCATGTATTGCTCTCTTACTCTTGTACTCACTCTCCTCTCTCGTTGTCTGCCTCTCTCTAACTTGATCATTTTTTAGTTAACTCTCTCCATTTGTCTCCCACATGTCTCATTCTCTAACTCTTTCTCTCATCCTCATGATGAGAAAGAGAAAGAGAGAGAGAGATAGCTAGAGAGAGTGATTTAGGAAGACGTAAGTGAGAGAGAAAATGAGAGGTAAACAGAAAGGCGAGAACAAGAGATGGGACAAAGAGGGAATTGACTGAGGCATCTCTTTTTCAATTCCCACTTTTTCACTATATATCTCACTTATTTTCTCTCCTACTCCGTCTCTCACACTTTTTTCTCTGCATCTCACTTAGTTTCTATCACTCTCTTAATCTCTCTCTCTTTCTTGCTATCTCTCACCCTCCATATATTTTTATGTCTCCATCTCTCTTCTTCTCTCATTCTCATCTTTCTAGCTCTCCATCTATCTTGATTTCTATCTCTCTAGTTCTAACCATCCCTCTCCCTTTATCTCTCACAATTTTCTTCTACTCTCTCTTATTTCTCTCTCTTCCATACCTCTCCCTTCCTTTCTCCCTGTTCATCCTTGTCTCTTCCTACCTATCAATGCCTCCTACTTTATCGTTCTCTCTCTTAGACACTCCCTTCTCTCTCTGTCTTTCTCTCTCACTTAATCTCTTATTTTTTTGTCCCTCCTTCCTCCATATGCCTCACTCTCTCTTTCTCTATCTACATAAATACTCTCCCTCTATCTT
>NW_018227361.1:4929-5794 GCF_001263595.1 Phalaenopsis equestris
TCACAGACACTCTCTCTATGTTTCTCCTCTTATTCTCTCATCAACCATCTATCTCTCTCCCTCTCTCACTCCTTCCAAACTTCTCTCTCTACCTCCTCTGTCTATCTATTCTCTCTCTCTCCCTCTCTATCACTTTCTCTTTTGGTGAGGGAGCTAAAGAGATTAAGAGTGAGATAGAGGGATGAAATGGGATTGCGAGAGGGGGAGCATCAACTCTCATCTTTACTCTTTCTCTCTCTTCATCACTATTGCTCTCCCTTCTTCTCTCTCTCTCTCGCCATCATTAGAGAGATAAAGATGAGAGGGTGAGAGAGGAGAAGTGATAAAAGAGATAGAAAAGAGAGATAATTAGATATTACAAAAGATATTGTGAGAGTGTTGGAGTGGGAAAAAGAGAAGAGAGGTGAGAAATGAGAGAGAGAGATAGAGTGAGACAGAGTGAGAGAGAGAGAGAGAGAGAGAGAGAAAAAGGGAGAGAGATGCTTATATTATCCCTCTACACTCTCTTTCTCTATCACTTTAACTCTCTCCTTCTCTAACCCTCTCAGGTATTCTCTCTTTTCCAATCACTTACACCCTTATCTTGCTTGATGTTTCTTGATTTTTTCTCTAGATCTCCATCTCTCTCTCCCATTTTGTCCCTCCCTCTCTCTATCTCTCAGAGAGAAAGAAAAAGAGATATAGAGACAAAAAGAGTGTGTGAGTGAGAGAGGAAGAAAGAAATAAAAAATGAGAGAGAAAAAGAAGAGGAGACAAGAGAGGGTTGGAGGGAGGTATGGAGATAGGGAGAGTATGCCTCCATCTTTTTCCATAGTAAGTGCCTCACTCTAGCTCTATCTCTTTAGCTCTCTCTAGCTATCCCTCT
>NW_018227362.1:0-1110 GCF_001263595.1 Phalaenopsis equestris
AAGCGATGATTTTGAGCAACAAGAGGAATGCAAATACATCTCTTTTAGGCCTTACATTTATGTATCATCACTATACTGGGTAAGACCACATCTATATATCTAAACAATCATATTTAATTATATTAAGAATTTCAACAACAATATGAATGTGTTAACACTTTGTTTTATTATACAGACTTATCATAAAATGGGTAACCCCACATCATTTGTGTGTCTATCACCAAAGAAGCAATTCTGAAAGCTGATATCATTATGATTCCTGTTATAAATAACCAACACTGGGTTTTATTGGTTGCTGATTTGGGTGAGGGGAAGTGGAAAATGTATGATTCATTACCCAACCAAATGCATAAAGCCGAGTGAAACGACGTTGTAAGTTACTCTCAATCATTAAAGCTATTATTTATGCAATTTTCACCAATTTTGTCCATTCACCGATCATTAATTAACTGTGTAGATCAAATAATTTGCCCATGATGTTAAAGGTTCTTTTAGGGCTATGGGAAATGGAAAATTTCACTGGTTAGAGGTGTTCCCGTACAAACCAACAGTGTTGATTGTGGGATGTTTGTCTGTAAATTTATGCAAAAATTAGTACAAAGCTATAAACATGATTGGAGTGAAGATATGGGCTGACAGATAGAAATGCCAAAATTTAGGGCAGAGCTTGCCCAAGATATTTGTTTGTGGGTACAAAACCGTAATCAGTAGACTTATTTCATGTTAATATTTTTATTCTTGTATTTCAGTCATTATACTATTCTCGTATTATTGTCGTTTTATTGTAGTATTTCTGAATTATTAGTTGCAATAATCGTTATAGTATTCTTGCATTAATCGTTGTAGTATTATTGTCGTTTTATTGTAGTATTTTTGAATTATTAGTTACAATAATCGTTATAGTATTCTTGCAATAATCATTGTAGTATTATTGTTGTTTTATTGTAGTATTTCTGTATTATTAGTTACAATAATCGTTGTAGTATTATTGTCGTATTATTGTAGTATTATTATCGTATTATTGTGTTATGCTATTTTTGTATTTCATTGTTACAGTATTATTATCGTATTATTATGGTATTATAGTGGTATTACTAAAATACCTTAATA
>NW_018227363.1:0-712 GCF_001263595.1 Phalaenopsis equestris
GCTGACGAAACGTCTATGAACGACTGAATGGTAATGTCAGCGAGACATTAAATATCCCTCTTCAAGCAGTTATGAATATGATACGGTGTCAATGTCAATTAGTGAAAGTTGAAGGTCCCAGAGTTAGTTACTAATTGTGTAATAATTACTTGTAGCATACATGTTTTAATCCATATTAAAACATGGACAAATATGTAACTCAACTAGATCCCCTATGATATTAAATAGGGGGTCATTTCTTCAAGAAAAAAACTACTAAACTTATTCTTTAAGGACTTGTGTTACGGTGCACTCTCTCTCTCTCTCTCTCCCTCTCTCTCTCTATTATGCTTCACTCATATGTCCAAGGCCACCGGACAAAGGATTGACGTCCATGGCTTCGTGACTGTCTCCTAGAATGGTAGGTGTTAGAGCTGGATACTTTATTGTTGTGAGTATTGCATCGAGTGCCCATTCAACAAGTTTTGTAAATTCTTCAATTGTGGGATTGATTGCTCCCATAAATGGTGTCTAAATGATGTGTGCTAGAGAATTCGCATCCTTAGTGATAAAAATGAGAGGTAGATACTTCATAAATTTTTATGTGCAAAACCCAGAGGGGAAAAAACACAGAGCTTGCCCCAGTCAAAAACAATCCACCATAGCTTCATGAGTGCGTGTACAAGTCATTTTCCTACTACTGACGGGAAAGAGGACTCGTTTATTCTTGGTA
>NW_018227364.1:0-1431 GCF_001263595.1 Phalaenopsis equestris
TTTGGAGAACTCATATGAATGAACTTATACCCCTAGTCTTTGACTAGGAGGGTTAGAACCAGTATATTGAGCATCCAAAATAAATCCTCACATGACTCATATTGGTTTGGCATGGCTTCATGGCGTACTTGCCCATTCTAGCCCAAAATCACCAAATTACCAAAATACCCCTACAACCCTAATTTTTGCCAAAAATCCCAAGATTACCCAAAATACGCAAATCTGCCCAAAAATCATCTCAAACCACTCACCACTACCTAAATTGACCAAAATCCACCAAAATCATCAAATTCCTAAAATACCCCCAAAATTACCAAAATGCCCCTCATGACTCAAAAATTCCCAAAAAATCCAAAATCATCCCAAATATTCCCGATTTCAATTTTTGATCATCAATTTGACCAAATTAATCCAATTTCACCAAAACCCCCAATTTGCCCTTAAAGGCTCAAATGCCCCCAAATTACCCCAATTTTAGCCCAATTGGCTCCAATCTTGCCCAATTTCTATTCCAAATAAAAATTCAGCATCCCCAATCCTAATATAAATAAAATTCAAGCCCAATTTGATCCAATTGGAAGCCCAATTTTACCCAAATTAAAAAGCCCCAATTTTAACCATATGTCTAAATCCATCAAATTAGCACACCAATTCAATTCAAAATCACTTGAATTTTTTTCAAATATTTAATGATATCCCCCTACACCAAATACAACATTCAATTAGCCCAAAATTTTATTCCAAGTTCAATTGCTATTTTAAAAAGCCCAAATCCTTAATTCATTCCAAAAAGGCCCAAATCCAAAAGCCCACATGAAAAATTTTATCCCCACCATTCATTTAATCAAAATCATCCCCTAAGTCTCAAATTCATAATCAAATTGTTCTATATTAAACATCATGCCAAACTTCACCAAAATTACCAAATAAATCTAAAATCCCTCCTCATGAAAGTTGACCAAGCCAAAGGGAAGCCATGAAGCCACTCCCAAGCCATAGATGAGCCATGAGAGTCATGCCACATCACTATACTATTAGTGGCAAGAGGCCAAGCTACTTTCAAATATCCTTAAGATTCTTTAACCCCTCCCATGAATCACCTAAACCCCATACTTAACCCAAATCACTTGGATAGGGACCTTACCAATGATTAAGGTGAACCATCTGATTTCCCTCAGCATCCAAGCCAGCCTTGGTGGGTGAACCCAACCCAAATCCATTACTTAACCCTATTTGACACAAAAAAGCCCTTCCCACATCCTATTTTAATTCAACACCTTTACACATGGCCAACCCCAATTGACTTCACCAAATCCAAGCCCTAGCCTTCCTCAGTAAGATGGTGACCTCTCCATGGCCGACCGACCACCTTGGCTACCAAAAAAGCCACCCCAATTGCTCCCCATGGCTAAAACTCAAAATTAAACCCAT
>NW_018227365.1:0-446 GCF_001263595.1 Phalaenopsis equestris
TTGGCACAAAGGTTTAGTAATTTTTGAAAAATTTTAAATGTATCTCCTCTAAAATCCAACATGTCCTAAATAGTTCCTAACTCCTTTTACTATGGAAGGTAGATGTAGGCTTGATATAACTTGTATTATTATTGGATCTACTTCCATGCATTTTTCTGAAATTTTATGCCCAAGCATAATTTCTGCTACAATCATAAATTGACATTTTACCTTGTTCAATACGAGATTATTCTTTTCACAACATTCCTGAACTTTCTCTAAATGATTTAGACATATTTCGAATGAAGTTCTAAATACAGAAAAAATACCATATAAAGAATTCAATTCCTTTTTCAATCAAATCACTAAAAAATTGACATCATACATCTTTGAAATGTTGCACGGCATTACATAATCCAAAGGCATTCATTCAAAAGCAAAAGTTCCATAAGGATTAGTAAATGTTA
>NW_018227366.1:0-59897 GCF_001263595.1 Phalaenopsis equestris
ATGTATATATATATATATATATTTATAATGGCTGGAATTGCCTGGATGTTGGGTTTTCACTCTATTTGCATACTCGCTTTCCCTGGAAGCGTAGACTATTTTCTTCCAACATATGGTTTCACGATTAGCCTTTATTAGGCTTTCTTTCTTTGATTACAAGTTCGTTTGTTGGCATTTTTTTGTCCTTTCCAGAACAACTAGAGGAAGATATATCTCTATGCTAACCTATCTAAATAGTTCTTTGTCTTTACGGCTACATATTATTTTAATCTTTTTGTTATTTTGTTGGTGCTTCTCTGGCACCTTTTGAGGCAAGACTTGGCACTGTCAGTGTCGTTTGTTAGAGAACATCAAATTAAATTATAGACCACTAGCACTGATGGCGCCAGAATGGGCGCTGATGACTCCAGTGTCGGTTCAGACCCTATTTCTAGAAGATTCAATGAATTTGGATGCTTTTTAAAGAGATTTTGGATGCACCTATTAGAGAACCGACTCTAGGCTCCATTTGGTGCCGAAATATTGATAAGAAAATTGGCTCCTTTTCTCCATTCCTCACCACCATTCATTATCTTACATACCATACACTTTCCCATCTTAATTCCAACATTGTTTTAGAGTCTATTAGTGATTTTTTTTTTAAGAATTTAGATTTTTTGTGTTGAGATTAAGTGTGAATCTTTCTCTAAGAGTGTTGGAGAATGAGAAAAGTGAGAGATTTCTTCTTCCTAAAGTGAGAGTGAGAGATTTCTTCTTCCTACATTTCTTAGGAAAGGCTACAAGGAATTTGCTTTGACAAAGAGTTTCAAATAAGTGTTAATTTTTTTATATAGTGTTGTATGAACTTTCTTTTATATATGAAATTTGAGTATTACTGTATCTTTCTCATTAAGTTTGAGTGGTTTCCTTTATCTTTCTCCCTACTCTTAGATATAGTAAAATGAAGGGATAATATGGATGTGCCAATGTTAAAATATAAAATAAATTGTGATGATTTTTTAACTCTGAACTTAATTTACTTTCAATCTAGCCAATTAAATTGTTATAGCCAATTAAATTGTTAAAATTTGTTGAGAAACATATGATTCGGGAAATGGAGTATGAGTTCTACAATAGAGACAGGATCGCATTTGATTCCAAGAAGGAGAATTTTGTTCATGGAGTTAAGTGCAAATAAATAGAGAAATATATATTATTTGGTGTAGAATTATAGATTTTAGGGTGATAGACTAAAATCCCCAATTTAATCTTAGTGTTTAAGATTTAAAGCGAGAGTTAGCCTTCAACTAAAGGCAAGTGGGAGCTCTGGAGTGGGAGTAAGTATCCTCCTAGCCTAGCCATAAATTTAGGGACTAAACCTAGGATTAGCCAATGATTTTTTATAACACTATATCAGGGTAGAGAATTAAAACTGCTTTTATTTGGCGCAATACATATTAAAATCATTTATCTCATCTCATCTTACCAAAATCTCATTGTAGTGGGAAAGATGCTTTTTCATAAAAAGAAATCTTCATCGCATAAACATAGTTTAATAATTTAGTAGTAGTTAAATAATTTAGTTCTAATAATATCTTAACATTTGAAATTCATGATAGTAATTTCATTTTACACTCTGTGAATTTCTTAGTTAATTTATCATTTCAAATTTAAACCTTCCTCGTAGGATCGATATTTGGGGCTTAAATAGAAAGTCCTTTATTACTTGATAATGATATATATACTTGCGTAGAATCCCAACATTAATTATTTAAATTTCTTATTTATAAAAGATTGTATCAAGTTTTTTGTGTCGTTTCATAGTGGAGTCAACTTTAAATATTTTGCTCAACTATATTTCATCGTGGGATCAGTAGTCTCTCAAAAAGCAATAAATCGAGTGTTCCTATAAATAATAGAGCCTACATCTATTCTTTTCATCTGCTGGATACAAAAGTTCAAGATAGCTTTTCCCTTGTAACCTCACTATATGATTTGTTGGCATCATTCTTCTAGAAATAAAATAGTATCAGGCCTTAGATACTACATTTAACATAAAAAGCGGAAAGTTTACCTTAAGTCCATTCTTTACCTTCCAAGTTTCTCTTCCATCAGTAAGAAAAGAAATAACTTCATACAAGGCCTCATTCGCAGTATAAAATGATTAATATTGGCAGCTATACTCATCTTCCAACTGATAAAATTTATTAATTTTACTCAGAGTAAACTCCACCATTTTTCCACGAACAAGCACAAAATCTTTAGAAGTCTCCTTAAAATTAGCATAAAACTCCATCACTACGCCAATAATCGCCTCAATAGTAAAGTAGCAGAAATTCTCCCACTGTTGAGCATTGATTAATCTCTCGACTTCTCCTCCCGAATTTTTAAATCCTCGATCCGGAATCACTTTTTTAGTGTTACGTTTCCTCGATCCGGAATCACTTTTTTAGTGTTACGTAGACTATTGAAGCAAATGTTTGCCTTGTAATTGACAAACTTTTGATCAAAATCCACTTTTCTCTTTTTTTTTTGCTCATTTAGGTGCCATGGTAAATCTACAAAAATTTGATAAAATCCAAAAAAATTCTCAAAAACTCCGAAAATCACAATGTGGAACGTTTTAAACTTAAATCTACAATGTAAGAGTTCTTTACCAAAGGATTTTCTAAAAATCTTCCAAAAACATCTCAAAAATTTAGATCTCGGCAATGTGAGATAAATCTTTGGTGAAAATAAAAAAATTTTAGTTCAAAGTGTAGTTCTTACCTAGAGAAGATGAAATCCAAGCTTTGTTTGCCTTAAAATTGCCTCAAATCCAAGCAATAGCAAGCCCTGGGTGCAAAAATTGGAGGTTAAAGGTGACTCAAGAGGTAAAAAAAGGCATTTCACTGTGCAAATCATAAATTTTAAAGGTGTTAGGGTCAATTCGGGTCAAGGGCGCTTTCGGTGCCCATCCGGCGCCATTGGCGCCCGAGGCCAAAAATTCACAATTTTGGTTTTTTCAATTTTCAATTTTTTCTCAATTTACTCCAAAGTTTATTTAGTCTTTTTGCACATTAATTTTCATATAAAAATAATTCACAAACAAACATTTTCATAAAAAAACCCCAAACTAACTTTTATATATTACAAATAATTTTTTCTAATCACATTTCCATATCGTCAAAGCAAACTAACTTATAATTTAGCGTCAAAATCAAGCCACAAAATTAAAACGCTGACACGAAACTATACACATAATCAATGTTCTTAAGCAAAGTAAGGTAAAGTAAATTAAATCCACACAATTACATTAAAACATAAGTATTTTCATAAGTATTTTTAATATTTTAAAATAGTAGAGAGTCCAACTTCTTCAATTAATCTGCCTTATCGTAAGTACTTTCTCCTCCTCTAATTTCTCCCATAGACTGGTAATGGACATATAAATTGTAGGAGGGTTGATACGGGAACTAATCAGTTAAATTTTCATCGATCTATCTTTTTTTCGTGAACATTTGTACCAATCCTGCTTCAACTATTCTTGTATGATCAAAGTTCTCCTTTATTCTACAATCTAGGTGATCAAAAAGATAGTTAAGATTTTCTATTGCATTTGTAAAACTCTGAAGTTCTCTTTCTATTTTCTTCATTCTCTTCTCCAAAGATATTGATCTTCCAATTGCTGGTGGCATCAATGGTGTTGAAGCATGTGATGAATGATCCAAAATACAATCTAATGCTTCATTTCCATTTCCTATGTAATTTTCATCAATAGGAATCATGGGCTCCCAAAGTAGTAAAACTTTTTTCCAACTTTCATATAGAACTTGAGATTGACTGCAAAGTAGGAAAATTGTAGAAGGATGCCCAAGCCCATATATTGGCCCATTCATGATAATATCCATAACAGATTTGAAAATAATTGACCCTATATCAATGGGTTTTCCATTTGAATACAATAGTTTAGAATGACACTTTCTTTTGTAACTCTACTAATCTTCCTGGCAGGTTGTAGTTTTTCGGATATGAAGAAATTCCATTATTTTGAAATTGGGTTAAGCAGTGACACAGAGGAACAAACGTATCTCTCATCTCTTATTTTCCAATTATCATGTTCATCCGTCAGAAAATTATATACTTCTAGCATCATATCTTTTATCAAGAAAAATTTGTATAATGATAGATTGGAATGTTTTCTATGATATACAAATCATTAAACTAAGCCAGAGTAAATAGTACAGCCTTACCTCGAATGAATTCAAGTCGTTGGGTAATTCCATATAGGTTGGCATAAAACTCCTTTACTACGGGTACTACAACTGCAGCGGTAGTGTAGCACATAACTTCCCAATGTCGCTGTACAATGATTTTCTCAATATGTGAGTTTGGATTACTAACTCCATGATTGACAAAGCCTCTCTTCTTGATAAGTCTCTTCCTTGTGATAACTTTATTGTATAATCTTTGTACGTCAAAATTGATAAACTTTCTTATATTGAAAACTCCATATCTTGAAGTATTTCTGGAATCTTGAAGTATTTCTGGAATTGAAGTATTTCTGGAATTGGAAGCCATGGAATTCAAAATCAAGAAGTTTCTAAGCATACAAGTCAGTTTTTAGGACTTTAAAAACACCTATCGATGGTTATTATGGAGTTAAATCCCGCCAAATTCAGCCATAAATGTTCAGCACGTGAAAAATACTTGGGACACCTTCGGGGCTCTCGATGGCACTATCGGCGCCATGTTCATTTTGTCGGGTGTCGTGGGTGTCAGAGGCCAAATTCACGTCTAAATTTTTTTTGTTCAATTTGATTCCAAATTTTCCTCCAATACCAATATTTGTTTCAATCTATGATATATAAAATTGTGTAGGACTTAAAAATACTATTATTTCCTAATACATAAACACATTTTTTAACAAAACAGTATTATATAGATATATAGATTCATATATGGGTTGCCTCCTACAAAGCGCTTGGTCTAACATCGTCAGCCCAACATACCATTGGTTTAGTTGGGTTGACCCAACATCATTTCGTCATTAAATTTATGGAATTGGGGTATGTGTCCTTTATAATAATTTTTCAATTGATGTCCAATAACTATAAATATCTTTTCAGTTTTAGGATCCTTAATAACAACAGTTCCTTAATGATAGACTTTTATCGCTTTAAATGGTCCTAACCATCTGGATTTTAGTTTTCCTGGAAATAATCTCAATCTTGTATTATATAACAGAATTTCTTTGTCCAGGTTCAAACTTCTTATTAATAATATTATGATCATGTCATATTTTTTTTTCTCCTTATAGATTCTTGCATTATCATATGCTTCATTTCTAATCTCCTCAAGTTCATTGAGTTGTAATAATCTTTTCTCACCAGCATCTTTTAGATTGAAATTAATTCCTTAATAGCCCAAAATACCAAAATACTTTATGCTCCAAAAAATGCTTTATGCTCCAATTTTACTGGGAAGTGGCATTTTTTTACAAAAATAAGTCTGTATGGGGACATTCCTATAAAAGTCTTATAAGCAGTTCTATATGCCCATAATGTTGTATCAAATCTAGCAGACCAATCCAATCTATACGGATTTACATTTTTTTCTAAAATTCATTTTATTTCACAATTTGATATCTCTGCTAGACCGCTAGTCTAAGGATGATAAGCAGTAGAGAATCTATGTATAATATCATATTTCCTTATTAATTTCTCGATTCTCTTATTTCTAAAATGGGATCCTCCATCAGTAATAATTCATCAGTAATAATTACTTTGGGCATTCCATATCATGTAAAAATGTTTTTATTTCATCAGTAATTTAAAAAAAAACATTTTGATACACTCCAAGCATCACATTTAGGTACAGTAACAACTTCAATCCATTTGGACATATAATCAACAACAAGTAATATATATAAGTTTCTAAATAAAGGCATAAATAGTCCCATAAAATCTAATCCCCACTCATCAAAAATTTCAACTTCCAATGTGTAATTTAGAGGTATTTTGTTTCTTCTAGAAATATTTCCTACTCGCTGACATCGATTGCATGTTTTAATATACTCATTAACATCTTTAAAAAAAGTAGACCAATAAAATCCAGCTTGCAAAATTTTGTAAACAGTTCTATCTATTCCAAAATATCCTCCAAATTCATAATCATGACATATTTTAATTATTTGTTGAGTTTCTTCATAAGGCACACACCCTTTAATAATTAGATTTTTACATTTTTTATATAAATATGGGTCATCCTAGAAATAGAATTTTAAATCATATATAAATTTCTTTAATTGTTGATTCTTAATATCTGGTGGTAGACTACACTTACAATATAATTTACAATATCGACATACTACAATGTATCTATTTCATCAATACTATATAATTATTCATCAAGGAAATTTTCTAAAATTTCATTTATAAAATTAGTTAATATTTCTTTTTCTCATCTAGGCAAATGATCAGCTATTTGATTGTCATTTCCCTTTCTATCAACTACAGTAAAATCAAACTCTTGCAAAAGAAGTATCCATCTAATTAACATTGGTTTAGCATCCTTCTTTTGCATTAAATATTTAATAGTAGAATGATCTGTATGCACTATACATTTAGTTCCAATTAAGTAAGGTCTAAATTTATCAAAGGCATAGACAATAGCTAATAACTCTCTTTTAGTAGTAGTGTAGTTAATTTAAGAATCATTCAGATTTTTATTAGCATAATATATTAATTTAAAAACTTTGTTGTGCCTTTGTCCTAAAATAGCTCCAATAGCATAATCACTAGCATCACACATTATCTTAAATGATTTTTCCCAATCAGATGGTACTATTATAGGTGTAGTGATTAATTTTTCTTTCAATAATTCAAATGCTTTTATGCATTCCTCATTAAATTCAAATTTTGTATCTTTTTCTAAAATTTGGCATAATGGCTTAGTTATTTTTGAAAAATTCTTTATATAACGCCTGTAGAACCCAGCATGTCCTCGAAAACTTCTTACCCCTCTGACCGTAGTTGGTGGTGGTAATTTTTTAATAACTTGAATTTTTGTACGATCTACTTCCATGTCATTTTCAGAAATTTAATGCCCAAGTACAATTCCTCCTGCAACCATAAATTGACATTTTTCCCGATTTTCTATAACTTTTTCTAAATTATTTAAGCATAATTCAAATGAAGTTTCAAATAAAGAGAACTCATCCATAAATATTTTCATTCCATGCTCAATCAAATTGCTAAATATTGACATCATACATCTTTGAAATGTTAGAGGTGCATTGCATAGTCCAAAAGACATTCTACAAAAAGCAAATGTTACACCAGGGCTTGTAAATGTTGTCTTGTCTTGATCCTCAAGAGCAATTGGAATTTGATGATAACCAGTATATCCATCTAAAAAGTATATCCATAACCAGTATATCCATCTAAAAAATAGTAATATTTATTTCTGGCCAATCTATCCAACATTTGATCTAAAAATAGTAAAGAAAAGTGATCTTTCCTGGTAGTCAAGCTTAATTTTCTATAATCTATACAAATTTGTCAACCAGTAACTTGTCTTATTGGAATTAATTCATTTTTCTCATTTACTTCAATGGTCACTCCTCCTTTTTTTTGGAACACAGTGAATTGGGCATACCCAAGCACTGATTGAAATAAGATAAATAATTCCAGTATCCAACCATTTTAAAATTTTTTTTAAATAATTTCTTTCATTATTGTGTTTAATCTCCTCCGAGGATCAGCTATAAGTTTGTATTGTTCATCTCATAAAGTTATGTGCATACAAATTGAAGGACTAATTCCTTTAATATCTACTAAAGTCCATCCAAAAGCTTTTTTATATCTTTTTAACATTTTTATTAATTTTTGTTCTTAAATTTTAGTTAACTCATGAAGATTCAATAATAGACAATGTAGATGAATCCCCTAAAAATACATATTTTAAATGAGTAAGTAATACCTTCAGTTCAAGTTCAGGTGGTTTAATACTTGAAGGAATAAGATTTTTATTATCAATTTCCAACAAATCTAAAGTTTCAAATTTGTCCAGAATACAATCTAAATTTTCTTCTTTTATTTCATCCTCCTTTTTTTCTAAATTCTTCTTGCTTTAATTTTCTTAAACTCTTTCTTAAATTGCTCATTACATAGATAATCAATAACTTCCATCCTAAAAAATTCATTGTCATTTTCTATTGCGGAATATTTCATAGCTTTGGCGATATTAAATTTTACTTCTTGATCATTAACTCTCATTATTAATTCTCCTTTTTGCACATCTATCACAGCTCTCCCTGTTGCAAGAAATGGTCTCTCCAAAATAATAGGAATTTCTTTATCTTCCTCAATATCTAATACTATAAATTCTATAGGAAAAATAAATTTATCCAGTTTTACTAATACATCTTCAATAACTCTTTTAAGATAAGTGATTGATCGATCAGCTAACTGAAGAGTTACAGTAGTAGGGGAAATCTCTCCTAAATCTAAATGTTTAGAAATTGATAAAGTAATAAGATTGATACTCGCTCCTAAATCACATAAGGCTTTTCTATAAAACTTTTCACCAATTGCACAAGGTATAGTAAAGCTACCAGGATCTTTTAACTTTTTAGGAAGCTTTTTCTGGATAATAGCGCTACACTCTTCGCTAAGTGCAATAGTCTCATGATCTGCAAACTTCCTTTTCTTGTTTAGAATATCTTTCATAAATTTCACATAACTTGGCATTTGTTCCAACTGAATGAAAGGAATTTTTATCGTTAACTATTTTAAGAATTTCCAAAAATTTTGTAAATTGTTTGCCTTTATTGTTCTACTTCAATTGTTGAGGAAATGGAGGTGGCGATTTTTCTAAAGAAAATTTTATTGGTTTATTTTCATCATTGTCGCTTTTAATTTCCACTTTCTAACTTCTTTTTCTCTTTGGATTCTTATTTCAACTTATTTTCCACTTTGTAATTGAATTTCTTTAATTTCTTCTTTATTTTGATCTTTGGGATTAACTTCTAAGTGGGATTAACTTCTATTTGGGATTAACTTCTAAGTACTCGAAAGATTTCTTAAGGATCTGTTACTAAGTGTAGTAGCAATATGTCGTAATTAATTTTTAATATTTCTAATAGCAGCCCCTTGATTTTGAATTTGATTTCCCGTATTCAACATTACCTCTTCCATCGTTAACTTCTTTTCCTTAACTTGTGGTTTAGGGTTAGATTTAAATCCAGGAGGATAATAAGGTCGACAATTAGGATTTCCTTAGTTATTTAAATTTCCTGAGGGGTTCATTGAAATGTTATAGTTATTCCAACTAAAATTACAGTGATTTTTCCATCCAGAATTGTAATAATTTGAATAAGGATTGTTATTTTGATTTTTAATAGCATTCAATGTTTTATAAGATGATTGAGTATCAATTATCTTTCCTAGTAGATTTTCCTCTAATATAAGTGGTATCTTAGAATAGTTCACTCCAATTTGATAAATCTTTTTTGATATAGCAGCAATTTGAGATGCTAAAATAGACATTACATCAGATTCATGAATACTAGTTATTCTCTTAGTTATTCTCTTAGGATTTACCGGATTTACCTGTTTAGACGGCTATTAAAAATATTAGTAGTCATTTCTTCTATTAAAGAGTATGCTTCATCACAAAGTTTTGACATTGAAGATCTGCTAGCAGCACATCTATAATGGATCTAAGTGATCCTACTAATCCATTTTAAAAAGTTTGAATTATTAACCAATCTGGTAAAGCATGGTGTGGATATTTTCTAAGAAGATCCTTAAATCTTTCCCACGCTTCATATATTGATTTCCCTTCAAACTGACAAAAAGATGTAATTTCATTTCTAAGCTTAGCGGTTTTTTAGAGTGGAAAATATTTAGCCAAGAATTTTTGTGATAGTTCTCCCTAAGTTCTGATAGATCCAGGTGCTAATGAGTTTAACTAAGCTTTGGCTTCATCCCATAATGAAAAAGGAAAAAATTCTAAGCCTAACAACATCATTAGATACTATGTCATATTTAAAAGTAGCACAAATCTCAAGAAAACTAGCAAGATGTAAGTTAGGATCTTCAATAAGTGTTCCTCCAAACAGATTATTTTGTACCATTTAGATAGTAACAGGTTTAAGCTCAAATAAATTAGCAGCAATATCAGGATTTTGAATAGTTAACTGAAGTTCATCTGCTGTTGAATTAGTATAATCTGTTAAAGGTCTTTATCATTTTTCATTTATTTGATTGTCTAAGTTATTTGCCAATTTGTTCAAAATTTTAATTTCTTTTTGTTCTTTTCAAATTTTTCTACTAGTACATTCTAATTTTGAATTGTAAGGTACTAAACCTTCAGATTCAATATTTTGCATAAACAATATAATAAGCAAGGAAAAAAAATTCTTAAAAATACTCTTAAATATATAGTTATATATTCTTAGATTTTTTTAATTTTACAGGTTTTTTTTATATTTTGTATTTTGTATATTTTTAACTCAAATTTTCCTAATTTACTAAATCTATTAATTTACAGTTATCTTCCCTGTCAACGACGCCAAAAACTTGATCCCGAGAAAATATAGTTGTGTAAAATTTAAAAAGTTGACTCCGCTTTACAACGGTGCAAAAAAGTTGATGTGGTTTTTTATGAATAATGGCATTAAGCACTTAAAGTTGCGATTCTACGCAAGTATCCGTATCATTATCAAGTAATATAAAACTCTCTTTTTAAGTCCCAAATATCGATCCCACGAGGATGGTTTAAATTTGAAATGATAAACTAACTAAGAAATTTACAGAAATCAAACAAAATTACTGTCACCAATTTTGAAAGTTTAAGATATTATTAAAGCTAAATTATTTACTATTAGTAGAATTTAAAAGTAGGTTTTAAAATTAGTAACTACTAAACTATGTTTATGTGATTAAGTTTTCTAATGTAAAAAAGAATCTTTCCGACTAAAATGAGTTTTTGGTGAAATGAGATGAGATAAATGATTTAAATATATATTGTGCCAAATAGGAGCAGATTTAGCAGATTTAATTCTCTACATTCTCTACCCTAATTTAGTGTTATAGAAAATTATTGGCTAATCTTAGGTTTAACATCTAAATCTGTGGCTAGGCTAGAAGGATACTGGCTCCCACTTCCCTTCCCCTGAAGGCTAACTCTCGCTTTAGTTTTTAAACACTAAGATCGAATTGAGGATTTTTGGTTTATCACCCTAGAAATCTCCAATTCTAAACCCAAGTATGTTTCCCTATTTATTTGCACTTAATTCCATGAAAAAATACTCCTTCATGGACTTAAATGTGGACTTAAATGTGACTCCTTCATGGACTTAAATGTGATTCTCACTCTATTGTAGAACTTATACTCCATTGCCCGGATCATATTTTCACATATTTTAACAATTCAATTGGCCAGATCAAAAAGTTGATTAAGAGCAGAATTGAAAAGCCATCACAATTTATTTTAAATTTTGACATTAGCACATCCACATTATATCTTCATTTCACCATATCTCAGAGTAGGGAGAAAAATAAAGAAATCTACTCAAACTTCATTAGAAAGATACAACAAAACACAAATTTCATATATAAAATAAAGTTCATACAATAATAATAAACAAACAACACTTATCTGAAACTCTTTCTCAAAGCAAATCCTTTTTTGCCTCTCTTAGAAAATGTAGGAAGAAGAAATCTCTCACTTCTCTTCGTCTCCAACACTTCTTAGAGAAGAATTCACACTTAAACTCACTACAAAAACTCAAATATATAAAAACAATAACTAACTAATGGTGTGGAATGGCGTGGAATGTGTGAAGATGAAAGTTGAAAATGAGTGGAAGAAGTTGAAATGGTGCGAGGGGGGGTTCTCATAAAATTTTCGCCTTAAATAGAACCTAGGTCGGTTTCCCAATAGGTGCATCCAAAAGCTCTTCAAAAAGCATCTAAATTCATTGAATCTTTTAGAAACAGGGCTTCCACCAACACTAGCGCCAGAGGCCCGTAATTAAATACCAAGTTTCTATCAAATGATGCTGTCAGCGCCTTGTCTGGCACCGTCGGTGCTAAAAAAATTTTGAACTTCTCCAATATTACTCCAAACTTAATCTTTTTAGCTTCCTTTTTGCTCCAAGTCCTCAAAATCAACAACCTGCAATAAAACATAGAAAATACCTTCCATTAAAGTGCAATATAACCAAAAATGAGTATAAAATATGGGTCTAAAAATGCATATTTTTTTTATGTATCAAAAGGAAGGGAGCTGAGAATCAAATTTTTGATCATTTGTCTAGTCTTGAATTAGAAAAAACACTCTATTTTGAAAAAGAAATTAATAGACATTTTCTAGATGAAGAATTCTTTAATGTTAGTGAGTGGTGTGTTCCATGGTATGCTGACTTTATGAACTTCGTTGTTAGTGATATTATATCATGTGGAATGACATACCAATAGAAGAGGAAATTTAAATCTGAAGCTATAACTTAATTTTGGGATGACCTATTTTTATATAAAAAAAGGAAAGGATCTTATTATTCAAAGATGTGTGCTTTTAGAAGAAACTTATAAAATTATCCAAAAATTATCCAAAAATGTTATATAAAATTATCCAAAAATGTTATAATTCTGATATTGGAGGACATTGTTGTGTTGATAAAACAACATACAAAAATTTTCAACCTGGATTTTTTTGGCCTACATCTTTAAGGATGTTAAAGCTTATATCAGAACTTATGATCGATGTCAACAAGTAGGCAATATTTCTAGGAGGAATGAGATGCCCCTCAATTATGTGTTAGAAGTTTAGATACTTGATGTTCGGGGATTAGATTTTATGAGACCATTTATACCATCTTTCAGAAATTTATATATATTGTTAGCAGTAGACTATGTATCCAAATGGATAGAAGCTGTACTTTACTTAGATGTGATACTCAAAGTGTTGCAAAGTTTTTAAGAACGAACATATTTTGTAGATTTTGGATTCCAAGAGTAATCATAATTGAAGGGCGAAGTCATTTCAGAAATGCAATGATGGAGAAGTTTTTCAGAAAATATAATACAAGCCATAGAATTGTTACTGCTTATCATCCTCAAACAAGTGGTTTGGCTGAATTATCCAATCATGAAATTAAAATAATGGTAGAAAAATTTGTAAATCCAACCAAAATGGATTAGTTAGCTAAACTCGACTATGCTTTGTGGGCTTATAGGATTACATACACAACTCCTATGGGAATGTCCCTATACAGACGAATATATTGGAAAGTGTGTCACTTACCAGTTGAACTTGAGCATAAGGCATATTGGGCTATTAAAGAGTTTAATTACAATTTGAAAGGTGCTGGTGAGAAAAGATTATCGCAATTAAATAAGCATGAAGAGATAAAGAATGAATCTTATGAAAGTGCTAAGATTTAGAAAGAAAAGATGAAGATGTGGCATGAAGATGTGGCATGAACTAAAAATTTTTAGCCAGGGCAACAAGTTTTTCTTTATAATGCAAGGTTAAGATTATTTTCAGGCATAATGCAAGGATAATGCAAGGTTAAGATTATTTTCAGGCAAACTCAAGTTTATCCTTGTGGAGCTGTGGATATCAAAGATAAAATGCTGACACAAAACTATACACACAATCAAAGTTAAAGTGAATGTCACAGGCTGAAATTTTACTTTTTTGGTGACCAACTTAAATTAAATGATTTTCTAATGTTGGGTCAACCAGAATAATCACTGGTTATGTTAGGCTGACGACGTTAAACTAAGCACTCTGTGGGAGGCACCCCATAGTTATCTGCATGTTTTTTTTTTGTTTTTTGTTGTGTGTGATTTAGAAAATTATGGTAGTATTTTGACCATATAATGAGTTAGTGATTATTCTAAGACCTTAAAAATGACTTAGACATTCAGAAAGAATGTTTGGATGTTAAGTTGACCTTTGCTAAATTGGGCACTGACGCTTAAGCACAGCAGTTAAAAAACATGTGCTAAATTTGGTTTCTAGAAGTTTAATTGTGAATTGGTTAGCTTGAATGTATAATATGGTTCTAGGACGTGCCAAGGAGTTTTAAGAGGGGTTTAGAGCCTATAAATAGAAGGGTATGAGTAGAAATCTCACCACACCTCCATCTAACCCTAAATTTTAAGTAAAAAGAGAGGAGTTTTGAAAAATTTCATCTTAGGAGAGTGATTTGAAGAAGAAGGAGGAAGTAATGAGAAAGAAGTTTATTAGTCAGAGTGTGCAAGAGATGTATAACAGTTTCCTAACCATTATTATCAAAGGAATATCGGAGAAAATCACTAAAATTGAAGCTAACATGGCTTCAATTTAAGCAAAAGTGATGGAAGTTAGCGCACACCTGGATCATATGAGGTGGCAAGTTAAGATGCAGTTTAGCCATACCAATTTTATAGAAGAAGCAGACAAGGCAACGTATCTAAAGAACAAGTGGATTGATAAAGATTCAACTAGAGTTATTAATCATCATCCGTTCTTTTAGATATACATTCCAAATGCTAAAGGAGAAACTAACGATAGGCCAGAATTTGTGTCATTGACTAGAGAGTGGGATTAAGTTTGTGATTTAGTGTTTATGTGTTTAGTGTTTGTTAATGTTAAATGTTTTAATGTTTGTTTTATGTTATTAAAGATCAAGTATTATGTTTAGGAATTTTCTCTTCTAAAACTATTTGGATTGAGATTTTATGCATTAAATAAGTATTTTGTTTGTGTGAAATTTTGTGTTATTTAGTGTTGAATCCAATTATTTAAGATTGGTGAATCTTTAGTAAGAGAAGAGATAAGGGGAAGGAAATTGTTATTACAGTGTTTTGAGGCCATATCGGGTTGGTTAACTTAGGCTAGACGTGCATTTCACTTAAATTGAAAAAATCAAAATTTGTGCAATGGCACCTAAGCGCCAAGACCCATGCTTAAGCACTGCCTAAACAGAGAGACAGGTGACTAAGCGCCAAATCATTTGCACTTAAGCGCCGGTTGATAAAAACTAGTTAACAAACGGTTTTAAGTGAAAAATCGGTCCAAAAACACCATTATCAAACCTCGACTTCATCTTCAACCTCAGGATTTCATAATTTTTAAGCTAGGGCTTATCATATTTGAAGATTTCTTGGGGATTCAAGACCAAAATTTTCTAGATTTAATCTTCTTGAGGTAAGAGCTTCACTTCTATGCAAAAAAATTGATTTTCACTATGTGTTTTGAGAACATTCATGAGCTACCAAAAATCACTTTTCATGGTGAAAATTTTAAAAAATTTGATGGAAAATTCATAGATTTATTAGTTTAAGTTTTTAGGAGTTTAGTTTAATGATTTGGAGTTGAATTTGAAATTTATTTTGAATTTTATACATTTTTTAGGAAATGGAACCAAGAATGAAGAGAAGCGAGAATGAAGTGAAGCATGGGGAAAGCTCCATTCAATTCAAGTAAATTTGTCAATTCAAGAGCTCAGGATCGATACAATGATGTATTTCATTCAAGGAAGTTGATTGTTGAGCGATGTTTTAAAAGTCCGGGAGGAGCTATTGAAGATTTGATTGTTCACCACCAGTGGGAGTGATTTTGTTGTCGCTGTGATTTATGTTGTACGGGAGTCTTATGTGAATCTCCCTGAAGCTGATGAGGGAGTCATGGTGAGGGAAAGATAGTGCCTTTTTCACCTGAGGTAATTAATTAATTTTTTTCATTTGCACCAAGTACTTTGTGTTTTTATTCAAACTATAGTCCTACGGAAGAGGAATTAGATGAGATTATTTCATCTTTAACTGCTAAAAGAGGGTTGTGAAAGATTACAAATGAAAGAAGAGTAAACTTTTCTATTTTAAAGTTTGATGCCACTGCAAAGGCATGGCATTATTTTATTTCTGCTCATCTACTGCCTACAAATCATTTGAGTGAAGTGACTCAAGATCGAGCAACCTTGAACTATTGCATTCAACAGTTCAAGCCTATTGATATTGGAGCTTTGATTCATTGAGTTATTACCAGTTCAGTCATCTCTGCTACAACTGCAGGTTTGAGATTCTCATCCTTGATCTTTTCTTTATGCGAGCAGGGTGAAGTTAGATTTGACAACTAGGAGGAGATCTTACAACCACTAAAGCCCATTACCAGTGTGAATGTGAAGTCTTATTCAAATCATTCTAGTTTTGGCTGGAAGGGTGGATTATCTAGTAGTTCTGATGCTTTGACTTCACGAGCTTCTACTTCACATGCTTCTACATCACAAGGTCAGACTTCTGGATCAGATTCACATTCATAATTATTACATAGGATTTTAAATAATTTCATTTATACTAATGAAAAGGTATCAAACTTAGAAAATTTTGTTGAGCATATGGATGGGTATATGAAGAAACGTAGTGATTATGATGGTGAATTCAACTTAGCTATGGAAAACCTTATGAGAGGTAACCAGGATGTTATATTTCCTTAGTACCCTAGATATTGAGCATATGAGCCTGTAGCTGTTTGGCGTAGTGACGATAGCGATGAAGAGGAGAATGATGATTAGTTTGGATATTTGGTTTTATTTTTTATTTTTAGTTTATGTGTTGTTATGAATTATTGTTGGTACTAGTATTCTTTACTTTTTGTTATGTTTTATGTTGTTATTGTAGAGACTGTTAATTTTTGTTATGGATATAGTGGAGCTCTCCTCGGCCAAAGAAGAGAGTGTTTGAAACCTTGGGGAAAGTCTGCCAAAATCTCACTATATCCTCTTCAAACCTTCCTAAGTGTAATCCCCCTGCTCTTAGCCACCCATAGTCACTCTATAGAGGCAATTTATTTACTGATATTTGCCCTAAAACTAGGACAAATTTCTCGATAGCTTCACAGAAACCAAACTCCTATTAACTGTGCACACACCATCCTCCGAGTGAAAGAAGTTGATTCACCATAAAAGCCCCAACATAGAGTGCCTTTAACCTAGCTCTAGACCAACACCTGAAATCGAGCTTGATATAAATCATACCTTGACATTTCACCAGGGCTTAGAACTTCATCTGTAGGTTCGTTGGATCCAATCGAAGCTACCACAACCATCTAATTGAGGCCTCACCTCTCAAATAAAGGCATTGAACCTCAACCCTAATCCGAGTCTATTTTGATTCTCCATACATATTTACTATATTTCGATTCTCCATACATATTTACTCTATTTTGATTCTCCATACATATTTACTCTATTTTGATTCTCCATACATATTTACTATATTTCATACCATATAAGCCATATAGATATGCTTGTCTTCAGTAGATGAAGGTTTAGGAACAAACCCCATGCAATTTGGTTGAGTCTAGATGAAGATCTTCAGGTTTTAGTGTGAATGGTTCTCAGGTTAGCTCATTTGGGGATGATGAATGGATGTCATCCGATTGTGTGTTTATTCAATGGAAGGTCATGATGGAGCCAGATGAAGAGATGATACGCAAACTACAGACTGACGAGGCGCTGAGGTGTCTGGCGGCGTCAAATGGCGGAGAGTCATGTGGCTTTTTGGAGCCACCGTAGGTTGAGGTGGTGCCACGCTTCTAAATAAAAAATCTAGATTTATTTTATTTATTTAAATATCAAAACTTTTAAAATCCATTTCTTTCTCTAGAAAAATCATAACAATAAAATAAAAATACATTACATTATTGCTCAGTGAACAGACATTATTGCTCAGTGAACAGAGGAAGATAATGTGGACTAAAAATTAAAATTACTTGTCGAATTATTGATTTTTAGTGAATTAAATACTCTCTACAGTATTTTAATTTGTTATGATCAAACATTGCTCACCATGGCTTGAAACTTTTAGGGTTCATTCCCTATGATAGGGGGTATGTTCTCTAATTTTTCCAAGGTCAAAGAGCATCTCTGTGCTTCTTACCCTAATTTTCAATTTAGGATGGTTATTTCAGCATATTTTAATTTTATAAATTAAAATATCATCTAAACAAATTATGAGGATAATTTTAGTAAGTTTCCTATGGTCAGAGAAGCTTAGAAAAAATGATATGATGATTTGAATTATTTTATATATTTTTATAGTAAATTAATTATATATACCTTGTATTAATATATGTAAATTAAATATTAACCGAAAATTAACAAAATCAATTCCACACTTTGCATAAAAATCATGTTTGCCCACTGTAAAAATTTAAAAATTATTTCACTAAGTCTATAAACATTAGAGTTGGTTTTCTAAGAAACCATGTATTTTTGTACAAAAATAATTATATTAAACTAAATACATTTAGAAAAATTATGAAAAGTGTTTTTTTGAGTTCCTGTTTTTTTGAGTTCCTTGTTTTTCTGAGTTCCTTGTGATCTGGGGTACTTAATAAAAATAAAATTTATTTTTGAGAAAATACTTAATTTTTCAGCTTTATTTTGAATTTAAAATATTTAAAAATAATTTAAAATCCCAAAAACACCAAAATATTTTTAAATGTGTCTAATTGTTCCCTTATCACTTAAAACTCATTAGGATATTTTTCCTAATTTTTTTAAGAAAAAAATAAATTTTTAGAAGCTTAAAATGAATTTTCTTACTTTCTTACTAAAATAATTATAATAAATAAAATAAAAATTATAAAAATGCAAAATTTGTTTCTCTGAGTTATGTGGGTTCAGAGAGGTCTAATAAAAATATAAAGGTAATTTTTCATAATTAAAACATTATTTTACATTTTATTAAATCATTAAAATTGTTTCATAATTAAATAATAATGATAGAAATTTAATTCAAAAAATCATGGAATTTTGTCTAAGTATTTCTCTGACCTAAGAGGACCTCTAGTAATTTTCTCATAAATAAAAACTTTATTTTAGATAGTTAAATAAATAAAATTTGAAAATATTATTTTATAAATTTAAAAAATAATTATTTAAATTAAATTTTTAAAACTCACATTTTCTCCTCTGATGTTTTAATTGGCCCGTGGACAGGACACTATAAATTCTTGAAGTCATTTGAATTTTGATTAATGGGTTATGAGGTGAAAAATCCCAAGGGAAAAGGGGTAACTTTAGATTTTGGTATCTTAATCAAAATTTAGGATTAATCAAAGGGAAAGTGGGAAATTTTGATCTTAATGAATATGTCTGGATGATTGAAATACAATGGGATTAAAAAGGTGGAAACTTACTTACCACCTTTTCCACTATAAGAACAAAATTATAATTTCCCAAATTGTCATGGCTTGGAAGTCAGTCAAAATTAAATGATTCTCAAGTAATGGGTTCGAGTTAGGAAGATAATATTTCATTAATTTTAAGCCCATAATTGATGAAGATGTGATCTTTCAAGAAGAATGCATGCCATTTAAATCAAATTTTCCTAGTTTCCATTTCACCTATTATTATTTTTCAAGGCTTGGTAGTGACCTATGCTTGACATTTAAACTCATTCTATTGGACTTACAAGATAGACACCTTTTTTACACTATAAGCCTAGATTCAACTTTTGGTACCAAAACCTTTAATGACTCAAATTTTCCTTAGAGACATCCACTCCCATAACTCTTAAATAAAATATCGATTGATTAATTGAGTGTCTTAGCCTTGGGATAAATAAAACATCAAGTTCCCTTGAGCAATGGGATAACCTTAGCTTAACCTTGGATGATTAATAAAACAGCATGATAAGTGCAAAATGAACTCAAAATATTTTAAGAAATCATCAAAGTGTTTCAGGGTCATACTCAAAGCACTTTGAAATCTCTTGAATATTTTGAAGGGCAAATTCAATTTGCTATATTTTGTTCTAAAATCGTCCACTAATTCAAGACTTAATAAAGTTATAGCTTGGGGTTCAATAGCTATACCTTCATCTACTCTAGCAATTTAAATTCTATGAAAAATTATATATAAGTTTCCAAAGCTAACCTTTTAGGTCAAGGAGCGAGAAGAATCGACATATATGCTTTTAAGTTATTGCATTTACTTTTTCATACCTCGTGTTTCTTGCTTGCATGCTTAAATTTACCCTGCATGGAAAAATCAAAACTAAAAATTAAATAAGATAAAACTCACCGCCACAACAGTTAAATATAAGACAACTCAAAATTGAATCATAAACAAACTAAAATAAAAATTGCAGCTAAATTAAAACTTCTCTACCGAATAATCAGGAATCCCTCAAAGGAGTAACCTACAGTTGCTAACGAGATTTCCCACGGTCTAAATAAAAGTACGGAACTCATTAAATTGGGTTTAGTAAATTTATTTGGACTAAATGAATCCGAAAGAAAATAGTGGTGTCGGAATGAGGGAAACATAGGATCCTAACTGATGTCGCTCTAATCAACTTTAACATTCCCCATAATATGTAAATAACCATAACCTTAGAAAGCAATTGATTTGACATTATGACTTAATACATTAGAAAACTTAAACTTGCCATAACGAGGAGTTTAGAGATAGCATTGTGGGCAGCACGGCCATCTTCAACAGCAAAACATGTCTACACCAGCTAAACCATTCCTTAGAAACTAAACAACAAGCCATAGGATTTCGAGGTTGTCCGTCTACTGTGACATAAATCCTCAATTTATCTTTAGGCCTTTGTATAACTCTGCTATACATTATAAGCCCTAACTCACTTTAGGATACCGAGGTTGTCGTTCATCACGACCTGAATCCTCACATCTTCCAGGCTATTTGTGTGATCATTTCACACGAATGCAAGCCTTAATTAATAAAATTGGCAAGATGAAATTATTAATCATTTCTCCTCTAAATTGAAGCCAAACCATAGGATAGCTTGGGAAGTCACCGAGGTTCACCTCAGGATTTGTGGCATCCCCTAGTTCTTCTTTTGGATTCCAAGAGTAATATGTTCCAAATTTGAGCCATTCTCATTTCACACCTCTTCGTCCAATCTCGTTGAAAAGTCTTATTCCTTTGAACTCTTTGAAGACAATATCCCCTAATTTTTATCGAGAGTTTTCTTAGGTGACTTCACTTATCTAAGATGTAATTAACTATAAGGGCTTGCCTTTATAAGAAACTTTCAAGAACCCATTTTAATATAAACCCTATTTAATTTCCCATATTAAATAAGGGAACTTGTCGACTTATAAATAAAATGGTTTCATAGATTAAACGAATGTCTTATATTTCTTAGTTTATTTGATGGAGCATCGCTATCAAGTTATGTGTTTATCTTTCGAGGTAGATACATAGCTTAAGGAGTAGCGCTCTTTAATCTAAACTTTGAAAGATATGGGATCATTTTGATTTCATAACTGGATTCCAATTCTGGCGACCGACAGCTTCCACAAAACCCCCCCAAAAATTATGCTGACCAGCTTCTAGTGACTCCATTGATGACTAGTTTCTCTCTCCACTTAAATCAAGGAAGATTGTCTTCAACATTGGTAATGTGTCCATGTCCCTTATGAACCAAATTACCCTTCTTCCATTGGCATACTTCAACCATTTCTTTCTTAGGTAAGTAAGATCAACTCTTTCAGACTTCAGAACAATTTGTTCAATCACCTTTGGACTGAGAGGTTCAGAAGTTCATTAGGACTTTTATCTTTGTTTGGGGTCGGACCACCAATAGGTGTGTTGGTAGACTAGTTCTACCTGGGTATTATGCATTGTGAAGTCGGTCCCGCACTGGTCCTAAGCTTCACTTTTCCTTTTGAGTTTAGTTTGTTATTTTGTAAATTAAATTAAATTATGTCGTTCTGCACTTGCTCTTTAAACCTTTCTTATATAATTAATTAAATTCTCATATTTTCAATGTTACTTTTACTAAATTCTGAAATATTTTTCAGAAACTAAAATTAAAATAAAAGACTTGTCTAGTCTATAGATTGGCCTTTGTTTATTTTTAGTGCTCACACTAGAATTACAAGGTATTGGCCAAATAACTAACCCAAAGATTTCTTTTTGAAGTTGCTGCAATGGCGTTCTCTACGCTTACTTTCTTGTGCAACTTGTCGATGAGCCTTGATGCCCACAACATTGCCCCCATCATTAAGTTTGGAGCCAGATTCGATGAACTCAAAGTCATGCTTGGAAAGACTCTCTTTGTCATAATGAAAGTTGCCGCTCTGAAAGTTTAGGAGCCTTCAACTGATTTCAGCCTAAACCATCATCAGGATTTCTCTTCCTATAAGAAGTTAAAAAATACTACCCGAGCACTTGCTAAGCCTGTTTTTCTCGCTTATGGTAAGGGAAAAGAGGTCATGATCGTTGATGATACAACCGAAGGATTCACCATCCTGCCATCAATGTTTGAAATTGGTTCGAGTTGGAAGTCTGCACCATTAACTCTGTCGTAAAGAATAAACCACAGCCAAAAGGTCCAGAAGGCTACTAAAGCCTTAATGGACACCGATGGTGCAGACTTCCACTGAGGAAATGTCTGTTGATGAAATTCGTCACTAGGAGGAACTAGGATTGTTGGAGACTTATCCACTTTTGCGAGGGATTAGGTTCCATCCCTTAATGGACACCGATGGGTATGAAAGTATTCACAAGATTTTTGCTACTTTACCGTCACCTCATGGACATGGTGGGGAAAAGAAGAAGCCCGCTCCTATCACCCAAGGTAGTACATTATTCCAGAGACTAGCTACTAATCAGGGTTGTTCAGCTAGTAATTTACTTAAACGAGTGAGATGTGTGGTATCCCCTTGCATGAAGAAAGAAATTCCAAGAGATGTCAGTTTTGTCTGACGATCTCAAAGATCAATTGAAAATTTACCTGCTCGCATTCCTGTCAGGTTCCGTCTGGGAAGCAGAGTCGATACAACTATCATCACCACCGATTCTACTGTTGCTACTCCAGGACTTGCAGGATGTCAACCGGCTAAGACATGTCTAGGTCTAAGAATTCTACCAGTTACTAGTCATAGGGACATCTCTAGAGTTTTGAAGGAAAAGATGAAGAGGTTACCTGGTACTATATCTGGTCTGCACAATGAGGAGCATACCTCTCTTCGACGTGTTGATTCCTCTATTGAGACTCCCTATCTCAAGATATCACCGTCGAGGAAAAAGGTATAGGTACCTAAAGTTGTCGTACCAAATCAGTTCAGTGAGCCCATAGGACATGATCATAAAATGAAGCAAGGCCAAAATATTGGACATCATTGCAGCTATTTCTACCAAGTTGGATGAACAAATGGAGGATGTTCAGCTGAGTCACCCAGATCTCAAGATGATACAAGAATCAATAATCGAAGAAAAGGTCAAGAAGCGCGGGGTCGAGGTTTATGAGTTTGCCCAAGAGCATGGGATTTCCATTGATGATGATGATGAAGATTTGAACTTTAACGAGTATCTCGATGAAGAGTTCATGGATATTCATGTCATCAAAACCAGATTCATTGTATCTGCATGTGAAGCCCAACCTCTCGTTAAAGGGAACGTCGTAGATGATCTGCATGGGGTTGTTCTACTAAGGGATGAGAAAATCAGCTAAATAGAGAAAAGGATGGAAGAGATGGCCACTTGCATGGCTGTCATGGCTACAGTTCATGGACAGTGTCAAGAACAACAGTAAGCTTCTCCATAAGTCAATCAGCCAGAGATTATACATATCACCAATGAAAGGAAAGAAGTCACCTCGGCTAACAGAGATTATCAACAGAAGAAGGACTCTCCATCTAACGTCATACCAAAAAAAGAATTTAAACAAATGGTCGAATAAGTTTGGGAGGCCTTAGCCCAATCTAAGGGCTGTGCCTTAATTTTAATAGGTAGACCATACCCGGAGGAGTTTGATGTTGTACCCTACCCTAAGGGTTTTCTGTCACTGAACTTTTAGATATTTGAAGGGGCTGGAAATCCCATACAGCACAGCACATTTTCAAGCTAGTTATGGTAATACCAAAGGTAACGAAGCCTTGTTTTTCCATCAGTGTGTCAGCAACCTACCAAAAATAGTGCTTGATTGGTATGTTGAGTTGCTCAATGGATCAGTGAAGCCATTCACCGAGCTAGAATAGTTATTTTTAAAGAGATTTGCCAGAGCGCAACATCACATTTCTATTGGAGATCTCATAGTGGAGAGGTAAAAGCCTAATGAGACTCTAGTTGATTATATCTTAAGGGGGAGAAACCTTAGCATGAAGTGTGATCCTCAGCTATAGGAACATCATGCAATTGAGATTCTACTAAAAAGCATCCATAGGCAAATAGCTTTCATGCTTAAGGGACTCACCATCAAGTCCTTCAAGAAACTACTTAGTAAAACTATCAATCTATAAGAGGAAGATAAACACATGGATTCTCAAGAGAAATTGAAAAAGAACAGAATAGCCCGAATATTCGAGAAGAAGTCTGGGACAGTGGCAACAGTTAATAAGTGAAAGCAACCAATGTAGATACAAGTAGGACATTCTCATCAAAGTTCCCAGTCATCATCACAGCATAGCCAGCAGCAACAGACATAGCAGCATGGTCAGCCTAGCCATCAGTCACACCAGAGAGTATCATATCGGATAGAGAATAAGAAGGGTCTGACCCTTTCAGAATGAAAGAGCATGGTGTATTCCTTCATAGATGAAGTTGTACCCAAAATGTTCATAACTCCAATGAAGAAGCCCAAGTTTAGATTTTTAGATCTAAAGAAACCTGAGGAAGTCGATAAGAAAGATCAACCCAACTATTGCCTATACCATAGGATGCTTGTACATACTATAGAGGAATGTTTCATCTTCAAGGATTAGCTCGAGAAAAATTTTAAAGAAGGGAATATAATGATCCCAAAAGAATATTTGAAAGAACCTGAAAAAGGTTCTATAAATATGATTTTGACTGACTCGATTGCTCTGATAGATCCCTATTCAGAAGAAGATGGATGGATTTTGGAGCAAGTCATCCAACATCCAAGAAGATACTGGATCAGATTCAGACCGCTTCAGCTCAGGCAACCGTTCAGAGTCTACAGCCTGCTTAGCCTAAGATGGAGATATCTCCATAGAAACCATCGCAACCAGAAGAGAAAGAGAAGAATGATTTCATGAAGACCAATAGAGTGGGGGATAGGATAAGGGTTGCCTCTATTAGATTGGTTGTCTCAAATTCAGGGAAGAAAATCCTCATACCCCTGACCATGCATGATTATTATTTTGCCCCACGGGGTATTATGAATAAAATGATTATGATATCGACTACATTTTAACTGCCTCTAGTGATAACATAAGTTAATTTGCTCAATCTAACTCTAATCTTGATTCCAAAACCGATCCTCAACTCATACATAAGTCCGATGAACCCATTCACAAGGACAAAGAAGATATCGATGATATCGGTTACGATAGCATCGGGAGTGAGGAGCCAGTCCTTGAGCATCATAGCACACCACTTGCTATCAATTTGGATCTTTCCAATGAAGAAGAAGTAATAGAAAATTTACCTACAACATTGCAAGAAGGAGAAGAAATCATAGAGATAAACCTAAAGAGCGAAAAAGTGTTACCCTCGAGGTCAGCTCTCTTAGATAAAGAAAAACAAATAGTAACTCAATAAGAGCTACCTCAACCTCCACCAGTGGAAGAAACAAATAATTAAGTAAAGATTGAAGGATTATACAAAGTAGATTATAATGAGCTAGCTCATCTTAAGAGATTTTCGGCCAAACTAAGCATCCATAATGCTTTGATCCTGTCAAAAGAGATGAGAGAGTCTCTGGTTACAGCCTTGCTTGACCAAGAGATTTGCTTAGTTCAGTTGGCCAGCACATCCTCGGATGAAGTTTGTTTGTTAAAAGAACATCCTGGGATAACTTTCACAGATGAAGACTTGTTGCTCGGTACTGCTGACCACAACCAACCTCTCTACATCTCTATGAAGACTGGCATATTTGTATTGTACAGGGTTTTGGTAGATCTTGGAGCATCGCACAACCTAATGAGTCTGCGGACATTGTAATATTTGGATATTGAAGCTAAAGAGCTTATAGCTGATAAAGTGATGTTAAGAGGATTTAATCAGAAGGGAGGAAGAACCCTTGGTTCAATTACACTGCTTATGAAAGTCAGAAAATTAGTAACAAGTGCAAAACTCCATATTATAACCACTGAGACCTCTTTCAATGATTTACTTGGTCGACCATGGATTCATGAGCACAGCATGGTTCCATCTTCCCTACATCAGTACATCAAATATTACAAGGAAGGACAAGAACATTGCATTAAAGTAGATTTACAACCATTTTTAGTTCATGAAGTTGACATTCATGAAGATGCGGCCTACTTTGTGCCTCCAAAAAAAATTATCTTCTCTCATGAGATGGTGACAAATAAAAATAAAGATTCAGAAGGATCGCAAGGGAAAAGTCATTCAGCTCTGCTTCAGCAATCTTCCCCCACTCTTTAGCAATAAGTTGGTGGGGGGTTCTTTTATTTTGCACACCAGAGGTCGAGGCCGGGGACGTGGACGGGAAAGAACCAGTACGATTACAGGATTGACTAAGCCGTCCATCAACATTGATGATCAAGACTCTGAGGAAGAAATGATAAAGATAAAATAGAAGAAACCACAGTACGAGATATTCTTGGAAGATATTAAGAAAAGTGAATACAAATCAATGTACGATCAGATCAACCACTATGTGAATGACATGACCCTTACTCTGATTCTTCCTCAAAAGGTCAAGAGTTTAGAGGTCAGGGAAGTCTGTAGCACTGGTTCGAAGTCGGTCAAGTTTTACCGTTCTTCTACTTTTGATAATCTTGAAAGTCATGTAAATTTGGATGAGAATCCTAATGAATTAATGGAATTACCTTTTGGTTACTTTTCTCCTTGTATACAAAAGTTAATTCAATAGGAATGTTTTCCAAAAAAAATGGCAAAAGACAAGTTACAACTTTTTAAAAAATTGTGGAATGTTAAAAGTCAAACTCCTAACTTGAAAGAGGGTCTCAGATTTGGTACTGTAGGACCAATCGATGACTCTAAATTTTTCATGGTTGTTACTAACAGATTGGAAGAGGATTGTCTCGATGTAGAGGATGACTCTCAAGATTGGTTAATAGGTGATGCTCCACCAAAACCCCCGCCAGAATTTAAGGAAGAAATTAAATCAATTGTTGATGAACTGAAGGAAATTAATCTAGGGACTGAAAAATTGCCCCAACCTACATTTATAAGTTCTCTACTCAGTAATGAAGAATATTTAGAACTGATCAAGTTACTTTCATAATTCAAAGATTGCTTTGCATGAAGCTATGATGAAATGTCAGGATTATCCCTAGAAGTTGTAGTTCATAAGCTCAGGGTGGACAGAGATATGAATCCTGTAAAACAAGCTCTCAGAAGAATGCGCCTCGAGATAGTGTGGAGCTCACTAGTCAGGGCCGAAGAAGAAAATGATAATCAAGAGACTCGGATATTATTGGCCAACAATGATGTTTGATTGCATGGAAATAGCTAGAAGGTGTCACCTTTGCCAAGTGCATGGGGTGGTCTTACACCAACCTTCAAATGTGCTACATCCAACCATTGCCTCGTGGTCATTCAAGTGTTGGGAGCACAGACATAATAGGTCTGATAAACCCTCCATCCTCTAAGGGACACAGATTCATTCTTGCTGCTACATATTACTTCTCCAAATGGGCAGAGGCAGTGCTGTTTTGAGAGGTTACAATACAGCACATCCTTTAATTTTTCAAGAGTCAAAGTGTTTACCATTTTTGTGTACCCCGAAGAGTGATTTCTGACAATAGGACAGCCTTCAGAAGCATAAAGATCAACAACTTCATTAAAAGACATGAGATAGACTAGAGGTACGCTACGATTTACTATCTTAAGGCAAACAGATTGGCTGAAGCCTTCAACAAGAAGCTTGTTCAAATCTTAAAGAAGACATTGAAAGAAAACAAAAGTGATTGTCATAATAAACTGTTAGAAGCTTTGTACGCTTACCAGATGACGTTCAGAACTCCAACTTAATGTACACCTTATGCGCTTGTATATGGGTTCGAGGTCATACTACTGCTAGAAGTTTAGACACCGTCTCTAAGATTCATCGTTGCCAATCAAATTACAACTAAAGAAAGTACAAAGCTCATACTTTAAGAATTAGAATGTCTCGAATGAAAATGGCTAGAAGCGCAACAACATTTGGAACTTTACCAAGCAAGGATGGTACAAGCTCATGATAAATTAGTCTGCCTGAGGATGTTCAAATTGGGTGACCTTGTTCTTATTCTTAAAATACCTATTCTTGCACGTTGCAAGGTAGGTGGAAAATTTGAGCTAACTTGAGAGGGACAATTTGTTGTGGATAAGGTTTATTCAGGAGGAGCCTACCAGCTGGTGGGTTTCTGAGGTGAAAGTACTATGTTGTCAATCAATGGATGATATTTGAAGGCATACTATACAACTTGACATTGCTTGAAATGAGATTTTGTGATTTTGATTTTTCTGGGATTATTTATTTTGCCAAGCATCTATGACTAGGTCCAAAATTTTGTAATAAATCAACCTCAATAAAATGAAAAATTTTGAAGTTACATACTTCGATGTTCTCCTTTCTACTTTTAAGATTGATATTCTATTAATATATTTTTTTAATTAAAAGAGCGGCATGTGGCTCCTTACACGTTAATAGTTAAAAAAGGTTCAAGATAAGGGGGTGGGATAGTGGATCCCCATCTAATAGCAAAAAAAAAACATCAAAAACCTAGGGGTTCCACTATCCACAAGACAACTCCACACAAAAAATATAAAAATACATGTATAAAACCAAAAAAAGTATACCAACAAAAGAAGTATACCCAAAATTACATGTATACAAAAATTTGTGAACATAAGGAAATTTTAAAAGAGCAAATCCAAAAAAGCTTCCAGGGAGATCTGCCAATTCAAGCTCTGTAGACATCCAAGCATCCTAACAGATCAACATCCAAAAACTCATAATTGAGCATATCAGGCAGTGGGCAAGGAAGTAGTAAGTCTCAGTCTAGGCAAGGAGTAGTGGCACAAGAAGTGAGCATATCTTAGCTAAACCAAACATAAAATATAGCTCCAGAGAAAAGAAGGATAGCTCCCTGCTAAATAAGAAATAAAGCATAAAAAAGAGGAGTAAAATTATACCAAATGATCCAGTGATCATAAGAGGAGGCCATCCAAAAACCAGTGAAGCCGTGCGACCAAATAGGGGTATACACCCTAAACAAGTATCCCGAAGTGGCAATAAACTAGCACTAGAGAACCATCTGTTAAAATGCAAACCAGGCCCCAACAAACTTATCCAACAGTGCAAATCTCTTACTAACCAAAGAATAAGCAGCCTTAAACTGCTATAAACTAACCCTCAAGGCAACATCATCAAAATTAAAACATTTAACTTATAGAAAACTGCAACATCAGTTCTATACTTTCCGAAAAAAATTTTCCAGGCATGTAAATCCAACAACTGGTAATTTATCAACCAAAATGCATGCCATAACAGGCTACTAATAGGTTCCCATAAGGGCATGTAGGCAACAGATGAAATATAGTTAGTGGTACTAGAAAGCTCAACCTCAAAACAAGTAATGTAGTCCCATATCAAAAACCAAGTTATCTCGCAAACATTGCCCAGGCCTATAAAAGAAGCTGCAGCCATAAAAAATACAATTTTCAGTGCAAGAGAAACTCCAAGAAGAAGCAGTATAGTTTCCCTTTTTAAAAAATTGAAAGTGATAAAAACTGTAAGCAGCAAGTCTACCAACCCAACACCCAAAACCTTCCATCCAACCATCCATCTAGCTAAAACCTTCATCCAATCCGAGCATAAAACAAAGAAAATACCATAACTTTCATCTAAATTGAGGTAGAAAACCAAATAATCTAGAGACATTCACACTAATTAAGAAACAAAAGGATGCATCAAATTAAATACAAACATAAGAATCAGCCATATCACTATTAATTAGCTTAGCCAACATAGGAGGAGGAGAAATACCAACTATTGCCCCTGCAACCTCCATTTTGCAAGCCAATCCACAGAATTATTTCCTTCTCTAAATATAAAAGAGTATGATATATTTAAATGCTGCCTCTCTATAATATGCCTATTACGCTTTAAAGAAATTACAGTGTGTAATGGGGGATTAAGCTTAGCAGAAAGCATATTGTAGAGAGTCTCAGAATCAGTTTCTAGAATGAAATTATTTACATTTAAAGAGGCAGAAGTTTGTATAGTAGCAAGTATAGCAATAATTTCAGCCTCAATAGGAGAATTGTCCAAACAAGGTGATGCAAAGTAAGTACAACACTTACCATGTGCATCCTTGAAAATCCCACCAATGCCCTTATAATCATTAGCATAACTTCCATCAACGTTAACTTTAATCCTGCTGTGTGGGGGTGGTGCCCAACTAATCAAGATGGGTTTCCTACCCCTACCCACATTAAGAGATGCATTTTGTACAATGGAATTCTTCCAAGCCTTCTTAAAATAAGCCACAACAAAGATGTAGTAGAGGAAGTATGGCAAGAAACATCACATTTGTGGCTATTCCTAGCCATCCAAATAAACAATAAAACAATGACAGGAAAATAACTATGCTTAAAGAAAGTAGAATCAATTTCTTTCCAAGTATTAATTGCTGCTTTTAGGGTCAAAATTGATGGCCAAGTAATCCCAAAGTAGAGCCCAATACGATGCCACACCTTTTTCAAAAAAGTGCATTCAAAAAACAAGTGATTGAAATTTTAAGCCTCTCTTCTACAGTTGTAACAACAGGAGGCAAGCTTTAACCCTTTCATTTTAAGTCTATCGTTAAGTGGGAGAAACTTATGAAAATACCTCCAAAAGGAAAAAGGAAATAGATGGAGATAACAATTTGTGCCAAGTGTAAGAATACCATTTCTAAGGAGTAAAAGGGTGCAAATTAAAGTAGAGCATTTTAGTAACGGAAGTACAAGCATGATTCTTCTAATGAGGAATATTTATCATGAGCATGAATAGGGATAGTGGCAATAGCAAGGGCAACATCACCAATTAATGCATTAAGCTTATTTAAGTTCCATTGATCACCAATCCAACAATCCAATCAGATACTAATACTAGCAACTTAGCATCATAACTAAAGGGAGGTCAAAGATAAAATTGAGAGAGACCCCAATCCTCATTCCAAAAAGAAATTTCACCATCCTCAATGTCCCAAAAAATGAAGTGAGAAGCAACATCCCTAGCAACAGTAATAGCCTTTTAAAGCCTGGAATCCCCCACCTTCCACTTGACCGTAGTAGGATGCAAGTTTTGCAGTATTTATAATGCATAAATCTTGCCCAAAGAGACTCCCATAATCTGAATTTGAACCAAAGCTTACACATATTTTTTTCAATAATATGCTTCAAAGTGTTCAAGCCTAGCCCTCCAACACAGTGAGGTTTACAAGTATACTGCCAAGTAATCCAACTTTTAGAAGATCTAGTTCCCTGTCACTGAAACTTATTAAATACAATTTCAAATTACTTTCGATTACTTTGTTTAGCTTGAAGAACTTTCATAGTTTATAAGGGATGGGTGGAAAGGAAACTTTTCAATAATGTAAGCCCACCTCCATTAGAAATAAAGGTATTTCTCCAATCATTGATTTTAAGCTTAAATTTTTCAATCACCTCATCCATTTGAATTTGCTTTGTTCTTCCTCTAATAATGTTAACCCCAAGATACTTAATAGGGAGCCTAGAAATAGTGCAACGAGTAAAATTAGAAGCTCAAGCGTGAGTTGTTAAGGGAACACCTTTATCAAAATAAATGGAGCATTTAACAAATTTAAAACTCATACCCGAAATATTCTGGAAATCCTTTAGTAATGACATAATAGCTTTGATGGCATGTTTACTAGCATTGAGGAATAACATGGCATCATCAGCATAAGCAAGATGTTTGAACATAACTTTAGATTTACGAGAAAATTGCAAGTAAGGATGCTCATAATGAAGTTTTTTGATATGTCTAGACAGGTAATTAAAAGCAATAATGAAAATGGTGGGAGAAAAGGGGTCTCCTTTCTTAATACCCCTGGTAGCAGAAAAGAACCCATGAGCCTTATCATTGACCAGCACACTATAACTATTATTAGCAAGCCACCTTTGAATGAGTGAACAAAAGTCTTATTTGAAACCTTTAGCCTGTAAAATATTGATGATGAAGTCTAAACTAATAGTGTCAAAGGCTTTTTTTATGTCCAGCTTAAGGACCATATTTCCCCCTCTACGTTTTTTATCTAACTCTTCAATCATTTCCTGAGCTAAAAGGATATTTTCTGTAATATCCCTACCTTTAATGAAAGCAGGTTGTTGTTCAGCAATAATGTGAGAAAGATGGGGTTGTAATCTATTAACGATAATTTTGCTTATGACTTTGGATATCACAGTGATGAGAGAGAGAGGTTGGAAATTCTCCCAAGTAATCTTATCATTATCTTTAGGTATAAGAACAATAAGAGTATATGTGAAGTATTTACCAGGGTAATATCCAAGAAAGAAACTCTGTATGACAAGAACAACCTCCTTCTTAACAAATTCCCAATAGTGAATATAGAATGCAGAAGAGAAACCATCAGAGCCAGGAGCTTTATTTGGGCATATAGACTTGAAGGCATTCAAAATTTCCTGCTCATTTGGAGGGAAAGACAAAGATAAATCATTGATATAGACTACAAAATAAGTAGAGTCAACAGGCATTGTATGTGTAGATGACTGAAAGACCTTAAAAAAATATGTAACAGCACTATCACCAATCTTCTCAATGTTAGTTAAAATACTCTCATCCCCTTTTTTGATTTTTAAAATGCTATTGATATTATTTCTATGTTTAAGAGTGGCATAAAAATACTTAGCATTTATGTCCCCAGCAACAAATGAATAGTCATTAGCCTTTTGCCAATAACCTTGGTGCTGTGACCCTATCCACACTTCATTGAACAAAGGTAGTGTAATATCCCTTTCAACTAATATACATGCTTCTGATGGTCTAGATAAAGTAAATGTGGCATGAACTATTTTCAAAGGCTTCCCATAAGCAGCATCAAGTGAAAAGAGAATTTCATGATTGAACAAATGAAGTTTAAGCCCTGGAAAACGTAACCAGACCGGTATAATAGGCAACTCAGCTTTAGGATCAAAGTGAATGGACCATTCTCTAAATTTCATCATACTATTCTCTATCCACAAGAACCTTTTAGCAAAAAGACGAGTATAATCTTTATCATTAGCTAATTGTATGAAAATATGCCTCTCATCTATAATATCAACCTTCCACCAACCTTTAAGCATTAAAATTTCAAACTCCCTTCTAATCAATTCAGTTTTAGGGATTCCATAAGTGAATTTTTTGACAAGAGCTAACCGACAGGAAGAAGAAAGTATGGTAGTTTCATCCTCAGAAACATGTAGTGGTATTTTCCCATTTTTTTCCCTAATTTCTTGATAAAAGAGTAATCTCCACCAACGACAAGTGTCTCATGAAAACTTTGAGGAAAAAATTCGGTGGAGGGGGGGTTAGGGGCCAAATTATCTCCACCATCTAAAACGGCATCAACAAAGGAACGCGCAATCAGAGGCATGACAAACAAGGCTAAATAAGAGAGAAAATAGAGTAGGGAGGATCTCAACAAGCAAAATCGCCATGAATGCCGCCATGAATGCCAAACCCTAGCAGAGCAAATCCGTCTGTCTCCATTTATATATATATATATATATATATATATATATATATATATATATTTAAAAATATGTAATAACACTCTGATATTCTACTCATATATATATATATATCATGGCGGCACTAGGAGGAGCTCTACTAGGTTTCCAAGGAGAGGATGAAGCCTTGGTGCTGGCTGGAAGTGTCTGAAGTGACTGTGGTGGCCTCTTGGAGTTACTTTTCTGATTGGAATCTCTTTTGGAAGCTTGTATCCAGGTCTACTCCTTCTCTGGTTCTGTGTTTTTTTCAAATTTTCACTGTTCCATTGGAGGCTGAGGAAGTGCTACACACCTTTGGTGCTTGAGTTTTTTATGGCTCTACCTATAAATATTGACACCAATGTCGAATGGACAAGGGCAACATATGCTGGGGGGGTTGGCAAAGCTAAGGACACTCTTCAAGATCATGAACACCTTGTTTTCCCTCAAGAATTCCATGATACAGTGGCTGGTAGGGGTCTTCACCTTGCATTCATCATGTTGGCCTAAAGGATGGTGAATTAGTAGTGTTCTTCTCTGCACAGGAAATCACAGATATGAATATAGAAGTGAAGTTTACTCTCATTGGTAAGTTTCTTTGGGGACACCCTAAGGTGGAGTTGGTAAGGAGCTTTTTTGAATCTCTGTATTTTATTGGGGTCTGGAAGCTTGGTTTACTGGATGGGAGGCACCTGCTAATCCAACTTACTGTGGAAGAAGACTATGTAAGGCTGTTTGCTAAACAATCAATTATGATTGCTGGCTCAACAATGAAAATATTAAAATGGACTCCAAACTTTGATCCTAGCAAGGAACCACCTGTGGTTCCTATATGTTTCAATATTCCATGCCTACCTTTGCACTTATTCAAGCTAAATTCTTTATTTAACATTGGATGTGCCATTGGTACACCATTGAAGGTGGACACTCCAATTAATAATAAGGCCAGACTAGCCCTTGCTAGAGTCCTCATTGAAAGGAACATTACCCTCCCTAAGATGAAAAGAGTATGGATAGGAACTAATTCAGATGGGTTTTAGCAAGAGGTGGAAATAGAACAAAGACCTTATTATTGCCAACATTGTAAGATGTTCAGACTCACTGTGGATTGGTGTTTCAAACTACATCCTCCTTCTAGAAGGAACCCCAATCATAATTCAGAAGAGTCCTCCAGTGGAACTGCTAAAAAGATACCAAATATTACTGCTGAAGGTACTAATAGCTTGAGGACTGGAGAACATGCTATGCTGAATCCAACTACTAATACTGAGTTTGTTAACCCTCTTCCCATTCATCATAATTTGCATCTAGATCCCCCAATGAAGAACTTGAGTCATTCTTCACCAATAGATATACAGCCTGAAGGGGGATGCATTACTATTAATCCTTGTGCAGGGAAGGATAAACTCATTGCCCCTTGTACAGAAGAAAGTAGCAGGGACTCTTCTCCTCAAGCCATTAGAAATGATATTGAATAGAACACTGTCATGGAACAAAACACACCATCTACAAAGGTGGTGCCAGAGAAGACTCAACTTTTCAAAGCAGACTGGCAAACCAAGAAAGTAAAGAAGAAAAGGAAAGCCAAAGTAGATGATAAGCAGATGAAGGAAACTCCTTCTACCCACACTACTAGTAGCTCTCAGAACCCTCAGAAGATTCAACCCATAAGGGGGAGGAACACATCCAGATCCCAACCCTCATTGCATCCACCCTAACTACATGATTAATTTCCTATGTTGGAATATAAGGGGAATTGGCCACCCCCTTTCTTTAAAAAGGCTTAAGTATCTTAATAAGAAACATAAATTTTGGTGTATTGCCATTTCAGAACCTTTGGTTCACCAAAACCCTCAAAAATACTTAAAATCTTTCCCTGGCTTTTCTTTATTCACTAACCTGGACAACAAAATCTGGGTGTTATGCAGATCTAAAATGGGTTGTGTCATTCAGAGGAATCATCTCCAATTCATACATATCTTTCTATATGGCTGGCATGGTTGGCATGGTTGGCTTTTCTACTATTATGTATGCAGGATGCTCTAAATCTGCTAGACAAGAACTTTGGAATGAAATACTTAGTATCAGTACTCTTTCTGATAAAGTCTGGTTAGTGGGGGTGACTTCAATTGTTTGGCATCACCTGCTGAAAAAAAGGGTGGTAGATCTTTTTGCATATCCACTATGACTACCTTCAATGATAACATTCATAAATCAAGGCTTTTTTATTTGGGCTATAATGGTCCATATTATACATGGAGAAGGGGAAGATTATTGGAAAGACTGGATAGAGTCTTAGTAAATGATAGCTGGATTCAAAATCCTATGCACTTCCATCACCCACCTCAGCTTGGCAGGATCTGATCGCATACCTTTGTTGATCACTTTATCTGCCACTAGAAGGAATAACAAAAATTCTTTCAGATATTTAAATTTCTAGTCTAATCACAAGGAATCCATCTACATTGTCAAGGAACATTGGAGGGGCAGTGGTCACTATAACCCTCTAATTAAACTCTGAAAATTGTAGAAGAAGATTGGAAAAGCTCTTAATAACTGGAATTGGAACAATTTTGGTAACATCATGAATGGGGTTGAAAAGCCTGAGAAGGAACTACAGGCAATGCAGAAGGCAAATTCTCTTGAACAGGTGGATGAGGCATCCCTCTTAGAGGCTAATGAGAAGTTATTAACAGCAATGAATTGGCAGGAACAATTTCTCAAACAGAAAGCTGCTAAAACAAAATTCTCTAATGTAGATAGATATACTAAGTTTTACCATGCTTGTATCAATTATCAAAGGAAGTGCAATACAATTCATTCTATTAAAAACAAACACGGCAAGTGGATTAAAGATGATGATGGGATTGCTGCCAGTGCTGTTGAATATTTTCAACAACTAATGCAAAGGACTAGCACTCAAAGGGGGAAGGTAGACTCAAATCTCTTTATTTATGATCATGAATTCAGTGCAGGAATACAACTTGCTGAAGTCCCAGAAGAAGAGGAAATTAAACAAGCCCTTGATTCTATTGACAGCTCCAAATCTGCAGGCCCTGATGGTTTTACAGCTGATTTAAAAAAAAATGGGAGATAATTAGGGATGATTTTATTAATACAATTCAATATTTTTTTCAGGGGTAATGATTTGCTAGATTACTTCAGTGCTACCACCATTGTGTTTCTCCCAAAGTCTTCTATTAAAGATCAACAGAATCACTTCAAAACAATCAGTTTGACAATTGTGATTAGCATGATTATAAGCAAAATCTTACTGAGGAGATTACAACCTATTTTGTAGCAACTTATCAGTCCAAAATAAACAGCTTTTGTAAAGGGAAGGAGCATTGGTGATAATGGGCTCCTAGCTCAAGGGTTACTGCTGGATTTGGAGAAACCCTACATAGGGGGGAACATGATATATAAACTTGATTTAAAAAAGGATTATGACATCATTCATTAGGATTTCATAATTGAGATTCTTATGGCAAGGGGGTTCTCTACTGACTCATGCTACATTATCAAGATATGGCTAGAAGGGAATGCAAATTCAGTATTCATCAATGGGAATGTTAAGGGGTTTTTCAAGGCCACTAGGGGGTTGAAGCAAGGAGATCCTTTCTCCCCAACTATTTTTATCCTAGTCTTGGAATACCTTTCCAGAATGCTTTACAGACCTTTCCAAAGGAAGAGTTACAATATGTATTATCACAAATCAAAATTGGACATTAGCCACTTAATCTATGCTGATGATATCATCAACTTTTCCAGAGCCAACAAGGCTACTGCCAAGAATCTACATACTTATTTACATGAGTTTCAACACACTTCTGGACTCATGGTAAACAAAGAGAAATGTCAATTGCTATTCAGCAAAACAGCTTCCCCCTTCCTATAGGAATTGGATCCTAGAACTTACTTGCTTTACTACCATGTTGACCCCTATTAAGTATCTGGGAGTACAATTATGTAGTGGAAGAACCAAATTAACTCAATTTAATGAGATAGTAGATAAAATACACTCCATTCTACAATGTTGGACCAACTCTTTCCTCTCTAATGGGGTAGAATAACTTTATTGAAGAGCATCCTCACTACCTTTCCTATGTATATTCTACAAGTGGAAGTGATGAGAAAAGCACACACCTACTATTGGAGAGAATATTCAACAGATTTCTCTGGACAGGAAAGAGAAAGTAGATGATTTGGGCAAGTAGGCAGAAAGTGGCAAAACCTTTCTCAGCAGGTGGACTGGGTTTTAAGGGGCTTCAATAGCGTTAGCAAATCAACATGTGCAGACTCTGAATCACTTTCAGACAATAAGAAACTCTTTAGGCTAAATTCATGTTTAGGAAATGCTGCAGATTTGATCATCCAAAGTTGGTATCAAGAGGGCTGGGAGATTCTAGAATTTGGAGCAAATGCTAAAGGCAAGGGAAACTACTGAACAACTTTACATATGGGAGCTAGGCCATGGAAACATCAATTTCTGGCTGGATAGATGGTGCCCTGATGATTTTTAGTTCCCCTTCCTGGTAATCCAGACAAGAACACTATGGTGAATGAATGTTGGGAGGCGCATTCTTGGTCTAAAGACTTTCTTCACACCTTACTCACTGAGCCATCTGCAAACATGGAACCTAAGATTCAGTTTGATAAAGAAAGGAAAGATAAACTGGTCTTAGCTTCCAGCTAATCAAAGTGTGACCAAAAATATATATGAAAAGCTATATCACTGGGATAAGGTGTTCTAGGGAGAATGCTTGTGGAACAACTTTCTATCTCCTTCTATGTCTTTCTTTTCTTGGAGAGTGCTTAATAACCTACTTCCAATTGATGATACATTAAAACTTAAGGGGTTGAGGGGGCCTTCTATGTGTTATTTATGCAGAAAAAATATGGATTCTTCCCAGCATATTTTCTTCACGTGTGATCTCTCTAGATAGATGTGGAAGGATCTGCAATCATATTTTCATTTTAACACCATCAATTTGGATTGGGAGATTCTGAATAATTTCTGGGGTAGCTAGAATCTACTGAAGTTTGGTCACATTCCTTTTATCACTGCCTGGTTCATTTGAGCTGCAAAAAATCAAGCCAAACATAAGGACACTGGTGTTGCTGCTGTAAAGGTGGTGGCCAACTGTTTGGCCTTCATCAGAAAACTGATACAGTGGAAATGCTTCCCAAACATCTTGAACATCTTTAAAATAGCTGAACAGAAAGCTTCAACATAATCAAGTTAGTGTGAGAGAAACCTATGTTTCCTTTCATAAAAATAAATACTAATGGAAGTTTCTCTCCAAAAAAAGTTGGCATTGGAGGAGTCTTCAGGGACTACAGAGGGATCTGCTTGGCTTGCTACATTTCCAATCACCACCTATTATGGCAGAAGATGCTATGAAAGTTGAAATAGTTGCTCTGCTTTGGGCACTCAAGTTGGCTACTATGCACAAGCGGACTCCCCTACAAGTAGAAGTGGATTATTCTCAACTTGTGGGCTTCATGACAGGCAAACACACCCCCCCCCTAGCATATACAATAATGGATTACCCAGATATAGTAGTTAATTATGGAGATAAGAGTTTACTTCTCTTTTATCTACAAAGAAGGAAATAGACATGCAAATTTTTTAGCTATTAGTGGAGCTCAATCTCAAATGGTTATTGTATCCACATATCCTTCCCCTTCTGTTGCTTTTTTACTTCAGGGGGACAATTTCAATGCCCCTCATCTTAAAGTTGTAACTTCATTTTTAAATCTAATAGAATCCTCTTTTGATCATATATATATATATATATATATATATATATACACGCCCTCTATTCATATCTCACACTCTATATATATATATATTGATGGAAGTTTTATTAGTGAAGCTGCAGGAATAGGAGCCCATTTCCAGGACTTTAATGAGTAGTGCCTTGTTTTCTTTGCCTCCCTCTGTATTGCTTCATCACCTCTGGAAATAGAGGCTTATGTTATTTTGGCAGCTTTGCAAGTTGTTATATCTTTTGACTTTTTAAATGTTGTTGTGGAAACAGATTCTCAAAATCTATTTAATATTTTAATGGGTAGGATAAAGCCTCCCTAGAATCTTGTTTATTTGTTGAAATGTCTCAATAATATTGTGTCCATTTCACATTTTAATATTCACTACACTTTTATACATAAAGAAGGTAATGCCCCCGCGGATTGGTTAGCTAAGAGGGGGCAATTTGGCTGTCATTGGGTTCACTCCTCCTGCAGCACTTAAAACTCTGATTCAAAGTGACTTATTGAGAGTCCCTTTTTTATAGGCTTAGCATCCTTTTTTCTTTGATGTATGGGTTGCCATTTTTTTATTTTACTGTGGCTAATGATTTTGTGATTTGGAGAGTGGCTGGATGGGTATATATCTGCTCGAGATTTTTAAATTTTCTTGGTATTTGAGTTTTGGCTGTCGGGGTTTCTGTTAGTCATATGGCCACTGGAAGCTCTTTGGTAATGCTGGTGATCTCCTTTGCCTGTTACTATTATGGTACCTTCTTCCAGATTTTTTTTCTTATTCTACTTTGGGGAGTTTTTCTCTGTTTAGAACTGCTACGGTTCCTGGACTTTGGTAGACGTGGGTTGGCTACATGATGGCTTTTTGTCCAAGTACTCAAGCGGGTTTATGGTTGTTTTTTTTCTTGCTTTCACAGTTGTCAGATTTGGAGCTTTGGGAGTATAATTATCATGCTTTCTTTTGCCTTAAATAAGCAAATTATGTTATCTCATATTGGGTTCAATAATGTTTTTCTTATGATGGATATGAAGAGTCTCCAGGAGGCTTTTCTCTATTCTAAACTCACTCAAAATAGATATAGATGCTTTTTGATGGAGTTTTACTGCTTGAATTTCATTCTGATTTATCTGGTTTTGTTTCTAATGTTGGCTAGCCTGGTCATTTTACACTAGGTGAGCAATATCAGTTGGGAATTGAGATATGATTTTCTGCTTTTCTGTCACTATTTCTTCTATTTTGGACTCTGCTATCTTGCAGGTGATGCTCATAAATTTCTTAGGGGATTTTTCATTTTTCATTCTCTCAATGTGCTAGCAACAAATTTAGAGCATTTCACTACACTTTTCAAAGCTTTTGGGTGGCAATTCTGGCTTATTTGGAGTTCTACTGCTACAAGATGTTTGTTTCATTTGGTTTCCTTGTTTTTCTTCTTTTTGGATAGTTTTTCATACTTTATTTTGATGTATACATTTTGGTGTTGGTATACTAATATATGCTCGGGTATACTTTTTTGTTTGGGTATGCATTTTTCTTTTATATTGTGTGGAGTTCTACCAGGTTGAGGATCCCCATCTTTGAGTGCGTATTGTTTTATTTTTCTTTTTAGTTGGGGATCCTCTCATTACCATAACTTTGTACCTTTATTTTGATTATTAACGAGTAGGAAGATGTATAATGCTCCTTATATATATATATATAGAGTAGGAAGATATATATATGGGGATTCACGGTCTCTCTCGGGCGATCTCCGGCGTCTGAGGATGGGACTTCTCTAGTTGGCTGGTGAGATCCTTCCAACATCTTATTTTGAGTTTTTCTACTTCCATTTTCTCTCATTCACCAAGTTTTCCAAGTTCTCCTCGTTTTCTTTTGGTTTCACATTTCGAATATGCCTCTGATTTCTTAAACGTTTTTTGAGGTCATTTTAGATTGAGGTGGTACTTCGTCCGCAACTTCGTCTGATTTTTTTTTCCACAAAGCTTTCATGAGACTCTTAATGTTGGTGTAGATTATACTTTTATCAAAAAATTGGGAAAAAAAATGGTAAACTTGCTCTTTATGTTACTGAGGATGAAACTTCTGTTTTTGCCTCTTCTTGTCATCTTGCACTAGTTGGCAAATTTACTTATGGCATTCCTAAGGTTGAGATCATAAGGAGAGAGTTCGAAATGTTAAAATTAAAAGGTTGGTGGAAGGTTGTTATCATTAATGGTAGACATATTTTTATACAATTAGCTAACGATGAGGATTACACTCGCCTACTAAAAGGTTCATGTGGGTGGAAAATAGTTTGATGAAATTTCAAAAATGGTCTATTCATTTTGATCCTAAAGCTGAGTTGCTTATTATTCCGGTATTGATTTGATTTCCAGGACTTACATTACATCATTTTAACCATGAAATACTTTTTTCACTTGTTGCTTTGTATGGGAAGCCTTTGAAAATGGATCATGCTACTTTCACTATATCGAGACCATCTGAAGCACATATTTTGGTTGAACGAGATATTACTCAGCCTTTCTGTAATGAAATTTGGATAAGTTCTCAACATAAAGGTTATTGGAAACCTGTTGAAATTGAAAGACATTCGCCTTACTGTACTCATTGTTCAATGTTTGGGCATCAAACTACTTCTTGCATTTGATTGAATCCACAACTCAAAAATACTCATAATGCTATGCAAACTATCAAAATTACTCAGCATGATGATCTACCTGGTGTTGAAAATGGGAATGATTTAGTTGAAAATCTTGATACTAATGCTACTTCTAATTTGTAGACTTTGTTTACAGAAAATATAAATAATTGTATTGAAGCCATACCTCAAAAATTAAGTATTAATGATGGACATCTAGGAGCTAATGTCTTACATTTGAGTAATGATGCTACACCTACACTTATGCAGATTAATGACAATGTGGAGTTAGCTGAAAATTCGGACATACATAATTCTAATGTGTCTTATGGACACTTACCTCTTGCGGGGCCTGACGAAGAAACGATCACTGAGGAGCCTGTGGTAGCAAACATTGATAATGGACACACTTCTTTTGTAGGACACACTAAAGATAATGAACAGTCTACTCTTCCTGGTATCATGATTCATACTCCTATAGTTGGAACTCATTCTAAAACAGTTGATATAAATATTGCTCTTGATAATGCTACTTCAACTTTAGAAAATGAATGGCAAGTGCGAAAGCGCTCACAGAAAAAGGCTAAACGAACATTGAGTTATCTAGAGTTAATGCAAGTAACATTATTCATGAAGGATCTTATCACTTAGATGGAGAACAGTTGGTCAACTTTACTAGATCTTCTAGAAGGGTTGGCTCATGTCATCATGGTTAACATAATGGTTTGGAATATTAGGGGAGTGGCAGACCCGACCCTTAGGGGAGTGGCAGACCCTAACTCCCTTAATAGGCTTAAAAACTTATGTAGGGCCACAATTTCCTCATTTTTGCTATACTGGAGCCTTTAGTTCATGTAAATAAACACAGAATTTTTAATAAATTCAAAGGCTATCGTTCTTACTGCAACATTCACAACAAAATTTGGGTTTTCTGAAATCCCACTGTCAATCTTTCCATTATTAAAGATGAGGATCAATACATTCTAACTCAATTTTGTTTTGATGGTTTTCAGGGGTGGGGCATCTTTGTTTAATCTAGCTCTATTTTGCATGAAAAAAATTTGCTTTGGTAGAAAATTGAGTCTATGGGAAGTATCATCAACGAGAATTGGTTTGTTGGTGGAGTTGGTGGAAATTTTGTTGGTGGAAATTTCAATATGATCATGAAGCCGATGGAAAGAAAAGGAGGGGGTAGAGTAGAGCCTTCTCTTATCAATCATTTTTCTAACTCTATGTCTAATGCAGGTCTTTATGACTTGGGCTATACTAGTTCTCCTTACACTTAGAGGAGGGGATTTCTTTATCAGAGATTGGATCATTTCATGGCTAATTTGGCTTTTATATAATACTTTCCTATAGTAAACGTGCAAAATTTGAGTCATGTTACTTTTGACCATAATCCTATATTGCTTACTTTGGCTTTCACTGTCAAGTCAGCCATTACTAGATTCAAATTTCTTAATGTTTGGACTTCACATGCTACTTTTCTTGATTTGGTGACACAAGGTTGGAAATATGATGGTGTTGGGACTGCTTGGTTTGTCCTGTGGAAATTGCATAAGAAAGTGGTTGCTCACCTCATAAAATGGAATTACCAGGTCTTTGATAATGTTCATAAAAAAGTGAAGGATGCTCAAAATATTGTAGATTCCATGGAAGCCCAACTTGATGTTTCCCCTCATTTTATGGACAATGTTGCTCAAGCCCATTTAGAACTTCTGGATGCTATTGCTTTAGAGGAAAATTTGTTAAAACAGAAATCTAATGATTCTTTCTTTGTTGCAGGGGATAGAAACACTAAATATTTTCATGCAACTCTTAAGTATAAAAGAAACATCAAAAGCATTTTAAAATTTAAAAAGTTGATGGGAGCATTATAAAAAAAAAAAGAAATTGGTGATAGTGTTGTTAACTTTTACACCGAACTTTTTCACACTTCTTCTCATACTATGCCTATTGATCCCACTTATTTTGAGAAGGAGTATGATTATACTAATAATCTTAGATTGGTTTACCCTCCAGATGAGTAGGAAATCTTGAATTCCATCAAATTTATTTTCCACAATAAAGCCCCGGGTTCTGATGGTTTTTCTTCTGCTTTCTACATACATGCTTGGGAGGTTATTAAGAGGGAAGTTATTCTTGCTATTCAAAGTTTTTTCCTTGGAAATAATACTAGTAAGTATTTCACCTCAGCTCTCATAGTTCTTATTCCTAAAGGCAATGATAAGATCACTTGGGATAACTTTCATCTTCTATATCTTTCCATGGTGATATCTAATGTTATGAGTAAGATTATTGTTAGTAGACTACAGCCTCATCTCACTCACATCATTGTTGAACAGCAATCTGCTTTTATTAAGGGCAGGGACATTACTGACAATATACTTCTAGCACAAAAATGATTGAGGAGTTGGACAAAAAGTGCAGGAGGGGCAACATGGTCCTCAAATTGGACATTAAGAAAGCTTTTGATACCATTAGTTGGGACTTTATTCTCAATATTTTGCAAGCTAAAGGCTTTTTGCAAGCTAAAGGCTTTAAACACTAAAGGCTTTAAACAGGATTTCTGCTCCCTCATATAGAGATGGTTGTCCAATAATAGCAATAGTGTGATAGTCAACGGTGAAGCCCATGGTTTCTTTTCTGTCGGAAAGAGCATCAAGCAAGGGGACCCACTTTCTCCCACAATTTATATAATTGCTTTTGATTATCTATCCAGACTTATTAATAAGTTGCATCATGACCGTCTTTATGTTCAATTCTCTCATAAGTCTAAAATTGATGTGAGCCATCTTGCTTATGCTGACGATGCCATTTTGTTTTTAAATGCTAGTAAACGTGCCATTAAAACTACTATTACTTTGTTAAAAGACTTTCAAAATACTTTTAGGATGATGTTCAATTTAGCTAAGGGCTCTATGTACCTCAGCAAAGGTGATCCTATCAATACCCTTGCTTGGGCTCCTAATTTTACTGGTTGCAAAGTCTCTAAGCTCCCTATAAAGTATCTTGGTGTCAACATTCTCAGAGGCAGAATCAAGCAAACTCAAATGGATGAGGTGATTGACAAGGTTTAACTCAAGATAAGCGATTGGAAAAATATATTCCTTTCTAACGGGGGTAGGTTCAATTTATTGAAAAGTTTTCTTTGCACACTCCCTCTTTACATGATGCAGGTTCTCAAAACCAAAAAGAGCACTCAAAAGATTCTTGAAAATATATTTAATAGATTCCTTTGGAAGGGCACTAGAACTACTAAAAATTGGACTACTTGGCACTATGATTGTAAACCTCTTTGTGCTAGTGAGCTTGGGTTTAAATCCTTGCAGTATACTATAGATATAAATATGTGTAAACTCTGGTTCAAATTTTGACAGGGAGAGTCTCTATGGTCATGATTTATGAAACATAAATATTGCAAAACGTTACATCCTTCCACTGTTAATTGGAGAGAGGGGGATTCTAGACTTTGGAAAGCCATCATTCTTGCTCGCGATGTAGCTACACATTTCATGTTTTGGGAAATTGGTGATGATAGTATTTCTTTTTAGAATGATGACTGGGGTCTCTGTACATTTTCTAATTTTCCAACTCATGATTATGATGTTAATTTACTGGTATTGGATTGTTGAATTAATGGTGAATGGAATCTTGATATGTTGAATTCCTTAGTTAGTGAAATTGCTCCTGCCATTGCTAAATTTTCTATTAAACCTCAAGATAAAGCTCTTCCTTTATGGAAGAATCATACTAACTCATCTGTCACAAAATGTCTTTACACAAATCAACACTCTTTTCCTTCATGGAAATGGCATGTGATTATTTCGCATAAACTTATTTCTCTATCTATATCCTTTTTCTTTTGGAGATACTTTCATAAGTTGCTTCCACTTGATGATATACTTAAGTTGAAAGGGTTGAAACTTGCCTCTTACTGTTATAACTGTAGTGCTGAATCTCTGAATCATTTATTCTTTGAGTATCCTTTTGCTAAGGAATTTTGGCATCGTATTGGGTGCTTTTTCGGTATCCATTGGCCCACTAATTGGAATTTTAAATCTGCTATAAAGATTTGGAAGGGTTTTGAACCCTCTTTCAACAAGCACTTCTATTTTCCTGTTATTTTCTTATGGTTTATTTGGATAGAAAGAAATAGTCATAAATATGAAGCTACTGGTCACACCCTCTCTACCACTTCCATTTTAGCAGTTGCTTATTTTAAAAAGGCATGGAAGTCCTTCTTTGGACAGGATGTCACTCCTACTGTGGCCAAAGGTAGGAAAGCCATTCTGATTAAATGGGCACCACCCCCCATTGGATGGTTAAAGGTTAATTTTGATGGGAGTTTTTCTAATGACTATATGGGTATTTGAGGGATTATCAGAGATTTTTATGGAAGATGTATAGCTTACTTTGTGTCACCTTGTATCGCTAACTCCTCACTTGAGGCTGATACCTCTGCTATGCTTGCTGCTCTTCATGTGGTTTCCTCTTTAAAATTAAATGGAATTGTGGTGCAAACTGATTTTGAAATCCTCTTTAAAATTCTTTTGGCTAAGATTAAACCTCCTTGGTATATCATAGCTTTGGTGAATAGAATCAGGTTTACTATTGAAGGACAACACTTTAACATTTTATTTTCTTTTACTTATAGAGAAGGGAATTAATCTGCTGATTGGTTGGCCAAAGGAGGGTGCAAAAAGCTATTGTTGGAAATACCCCTCCCTCATCCTTGAATAAACTTATTAAAAATGATTTGGATGCCCCATTTGTTCGTTTTTGAGATGTTGTCCCCTCATTTGGGTTTCTTTTTGCATATTATGGGTCTAGCTTTGGTCATTTTGGAATGCCCATTTCTGATTTTCTTGAAGATGGTTCTCAAGCATTTATTTGGCCTACTGTTTTTGGGTTTAAGGCAAGAAGGCTTTTTATTTCTACTTACTATGTTTTGGGAGATGGGTGCTTGGATTTGGACTTATCTTGGAAAAACTTGTTATTTTCTGGATTGGGAATTCTTCTTGCAATTATTATCTTTATTTTGGGCGTTGTTTTCTCGGTTTTGGCCTCACAATGATGAAATTTGCAGGCTTTATTTGTTGGTTTGGGGCTTATATTCCCACTCCTGGCTACCTTTTTATGATGTATACTATAAAGTATGAGCTTTCTGGACACAATTTTGAGTTTGTGGCTTATAGTCCCACACTTGGCTTGATTGGAGAGTTTTGGACTGATAGTCCCACTCATGGATTGATTGGAGATTGCAACACCAATATTCTCTACTTTGATGGTTGGATTTTTTGGGCCCACGGGCGGGATTGTGATTTGTGATATAGCCAGGGTGATATAGCCAGGGTAATGAAACTTAGCTCTACTGACAGGATTTTCAAACTGGTACTTGGCTTAATGGCTAAATGTTTGAAACTGTTGTTTGCTTTATTGGATGGTTTTATGGAAACTTTCTCTTATATTTATAGCCTTTTTTATTAGTAAAACTGTGAACAGCATTATTTGTAAAGCATGTTACTTGGTATTGTTGTGGTGGCTTTTTGCACCACATAATACTTCTTACAGTTCTGAGGCCCCTGATGTTATTTTTCTGTATCTTTTTTTATGAACGAAGGCTCACAGCTTATGATATTTATGATTGGATTACTGGTAGGCTGATAGACACTATTTTTTGCTTAATTGATAGCGTGTGGGGAAGCTCTATTTCTATGGTAAAAGGTAGTATTGGGCTTTGTCTTCTTCGGGTCGTGAGCTACCATTTGGAGCTCTATGGCCTCACTTTGGTTAGCTTTATTTTGTACTGCCTTTTTGGTTATTTTTTTTATACTAAGCTGAGAGTGGTGTCTTTGACAAATTTTTCCATTAAAGACCACTTTTTTTGGCATACTTAGCAAGGCTTGCGGTGAAATATTGGTGGAGTTTCATGGGACTGTCATTGATTTTTTTGAAGGATTTTTCTTTCTTGCACTGTTGGGATGAATATTTCTTATTGGAAGGATGGAAGGATGTTGGACTTAGGGTGGTTTCTCATGAAACTTTCATTCATTCAAATGGTCCCTATGATTTTAAATTATCTTGGAATTTCTCTTGCTCTGGAATAAGGCATGGCAGTGGCCACATTTATTGGCTTTGGCAACATATGATGGCAGATTGGTTTTTAATTTGGAATTGGTTAATTGGTTTGATGATGAAAATTCTAGCTCCACTGAATTTAATTTATCTGCTTCTACATTGCCTCTATGGGTGCCTGCTGGTACACTATTTAGGCATTGTCGATTGATGAATCTTGCTCTGTTATTAATTTTATATACCTGAGACAGCACTAGGGGTCAGAATATCATTAGTGTTGTAGTTTCCTATAAATTAAAAGAGTTTTTTAGTTGCTTCTTTGGGAATATGTTTCTCTATTTGGTTTTAATAGTATATTATATTTTCTACTTTGGTTGGTGAAAGACCAACAATTTCGAATCACTCTGCTTGTCACCGTTTCGTATTTAGTTGTATGGTCCATTATCTTTGCAGATTTATGGGCTCATGGCTTCTTTGGTGTCTGGAAGGCTTCTCCTTGTGGCCACATGATAATGTTGCATAAATTTTGTAACTTCCTATACTATGCAAGGAATTCCTTTTCAGATTTTTGGAGATTTGGTACACATGTGCTCTCTGCCCGATCTACTTACTTATGTTTTCATGGATGTTGGATTTTGGATGCTTGGATGTTGTCAACTGAGCTTCGATTACACTGTCTTGCACAATGTTTTTTGCTTATGATCCATGCAGGTTCTGAACAGATTGCAGGAGATGGCAAGACCTGTTGGATGCTATTTGGACTTAGCTTTTTCTATTTTAAACATTTTGACTTCCTTTTTGGTCTTGGGGTTTGGTACACATGTAATTTTTTGGTATACTTTTTCTGGTGGTATACTTTTTCTGGTGGTATACTTTATGGGTTTAGACATGTTATTTCTGGATTTTGCGTAAAGTTGTACTACGGATAGTGGAACCCCTAGGATCTAATGTATTTGTTTTGTTTCTAGACGGGGATCCACTATCCCACCCCAATATTGTGCCTTTTTTAATTATTAATGCTTAAGAAGCCATGAGATGCTCTTTTAATATATATATATATATATATATATATATGTGGAGGTGGCGGTGTTGGTTGCTCTGCTAGGGTTTCCCTCATGAGATTCTTCATGGCTGGCTAGTAAGTTGGAGGTGGAGGTGTGTTCCCTGTCTTTTGAGAACCCTTTTGGAGCCTCGTTTGCTTGAGGTCCTTTGGTTTGGTTTCTTTTCTGCTTGTTCTAGTTTCCCAGTTTTTGGTTTTTCAAACTTGGAAGCACTGTTTCATTAGGGTTGGGGGCTTCCACTTTCTGGATTGGGATTTAACTTTTTGGTTTTCTTTCTGGTTTCCTTATGTTGTTCTCACCACTTCCCTCTCAGTGGTGTTGGTTCATTTTGATTTTGAACTGTAGTGACAATGCACTAGTTTTTCTCTGGTTTACTGTTTCATTGATTATGGGGGGCCTGTTGTGTTAATCTCTCTATGGCTGAGGGACTCCCTATTGATGTGGAGACCAAAGCCCAATGGACTTAAGCCACCTATGCTGGGGTGGTGGGAAGGGGTCTAAGTATCCCTGTTGATGCTGAAGTATTGGTCTTCCCTCAAGACTTTCATGAAGTTTCCTTCGGGAAAGAAAGCTGTCATCTCATTAACTCCCTCTATGTTAAGGAGGGGAAACCTGCCAGTTTCTATCAAGTGGATGAATTAGATTTCTTAAATGCTGATTGTAATTTTTTGTTGATTGGCAAGTTCCAACTTGGCCACCCTAGGATGGACCTGATAAGAAGGTTTTTTTAAAACTTCCCTTTCACTGGTGCTTGGCAGATTGGCCTCTTAGATGGCAGACATATCTTAATTAAGCTAGCATTGGAAGAGGACTATGCTAGGTTATTTGCAAAACAATCTGTCCTTATGGAAGGAGCTACAATGAAGATTATCAAGTGGACACCAAATTTTGATCCTAACAAAGAGCCTCCCATTGTACCTATCTAGTTTAGGTTACCTAGTTTGCCTCTAAATTTTTTTCAAACATAAGGTGCTTTTAAATATTAGGATGGCTTTGGGCAGACCTCTTAAAAGGGACTTCTCCACCTACAACTTTTCAAGGCCTTTAGTGGCTAGAATCTTACTTGAGAGGTACATCACCTTGCCAGAGGTTAATGAAATCTGGCTGGGGACTATGGAGGAGGGTCACTGGCAAAAAATTGTAATAGATCAAAAGCCTTATTACTTCCCTCATTATAGAATGTTTGTACACACCCAAGATAGATGTATAGGTTGCATCCACCTTCAAAAAAACAAAATTAAAAACTCTAGCAAGGATGCTTCTGTCTATACAACTGATAAACATCTGGACCCTGGTATTACTGAGAGGGGGACACATAGTCAGGTGGAATAGGTCCTTACAGAACCTGTGGTGACTTCCCCTCCTCCTAAAATAAACAACACACTTGATATCTTAAATGAGGCAAGGAAAGTTCAAACTGAGCCTATTGGGGAAACTACCCCCAGGCACATGCAAACTCAGCAACAAGTGGAGGAATATGCCCCCCAATCAGCAAACCTGATTCCCTCTGCAAAAGTTCTCCATGAAATAACCCTGGCTTTGGACTAGGATTGGCAAATTCAAAAGGCAAAAAAGAAGAAGAAAATGAAAACAGAACTACAAAGACTTCAGGAAGGCACTTCAAATGCTATTAGCAATACTCCAAGATTGGATTCACCTTCTAGTGCAAGAAGTGCAAGGAGAAGATTCAGATCCCAACCAAACTCTAATGGTTAAATTCCTTTGTTAGAATATTAGGGGGATTGCTCACCCACTCTCCCTTAAGAGATTAATACATCTCAATAAAAAACACCAACATTGGTACATATCTATCTTAGAACCTCTGGTTCATAAGAACCCCCAAAAGTTGTTTACTAAATTTCAAGGTTTCTCTCAGTTTACAAATATTAATAATAATATTTGGCTGTTTTTTCAAAAAAGAACTCAATTGGACTGTCCTGCTGGACCATCCTCAGCTAGTCCATATCTCTTTCAGCATGAGTGGGCTTTCAGGGTTGGTTACCTTTGTCTATAATGGTTGTAACAAAGAATCCATAACTGAATTATGGTCTATCCTTCATTCTATCAGTTCTAATATGGCAGATAATTGGATGGTTGGGGGAGATTTCAATTATATTGCTAATTATGCTGAGAAGAATGGTGGTAGATCTCCTAATCTCTCTAAACTAACCAGCTTCAGTGACAACATCCAGGCAGCACATCTATTTGATCTTGATTTCAATGGACCTTCTTATACTTGGAGGAAGAGGAAAATTTGGGAAAGACTGGACAGGTTCTTAGTTAATGACTGTTGGCTAAAATATTTTCTGCACACATCTGTTAGTCAATTGAGCATGGCTGGGTCTGACCACAGGCCATTACTGATTTCCATTGATGCCCCTACCCCATTACCATCCAGTCCTCCTCCTTTCAGATACCTAAACATTTGGTCTGATCACCGCTCCTCACTGACTTTGTTTCTCAACAGTGGAAAGGCATCTACCATGAAGATCTTCCCATCAAACTTTAACTTCTACTGTTTAGAATGGTGGTAGATCCCCTAATCTCTCTAAACTAACCAGCTTCAATGACAACATCCAGGCAGTACACCTATTTGATCTTGGTTTCAATGGACTTTCTTATACTTGGAGGAGGGTGAAATTTTGGGAAAGACTGGACAGGTTCTAAGTTAATGATTGCTGGCTAACACATTTTCTGCACACATCTGTTACTCACTTGAGCATGGTTGGGTCTGACCACAGGCCATTACTAATTTTCGTTGATGCCCCTCCCCCATCACCATCCAGTCCTCCTCCTTCCGGATACCTAAACATTTGATCTGACCACCCCTCCTTCACTGACTTTGTTGCTCAACAGTGCTCTACCCAATTTCTTTGAGATAGATTTATGACCACCTTAAATGAAGTAAGGCATCCTATTCTCATCTGTTGAGATCAATTTAAGGCCACCTTAAATGGAGTAAAGCATCTAATTCTCTACACATATTTTTGAGATATGTTTAAGACCACCTTAAATGGACTAAAGCATCATGTTCTCATTTTTTTAGATCAGCTTAAGGCCACCTTAAATGGAGTAAGGCATCTGATTCTCTACACATATCTTCGAGATAGGTTTAAGACCACCTTAAATGGAGTAAGGCATCCTATTCTCATCTTTTGAGATCAGTTTAAGATCACCTTAAATGGAGTAAGGCATCTGATTCTCTACACATTTCTTTGAGATAGGTTTAGGACCACCTTAAATGGAGTAAGGCATCCTATTCTCATTATTTAAGATTGGTTTAAGGCCACCTTAAATGGAGTAAGGCATCTAATTCTCTTTCTGGGGTTGATACCTAAACTTCAATTACCATCTTGAGATCAATACCTAAATTCTGATTCTCTCCTTTTGAGGTTAGTACCTAAATTCTGATTCTCTTTCGGGGTCAGCACCTAAATTCTGATTCCCTCCTTTCGAGGCCAGTACCTAAATTCTGATTCTCATTTTAGGGTAGGCTTAGGAAATCCTCTTCTCATTCTCACATTTAGGGTAGGTTTTGACGTCCTATTCTCATCCTCACATTTAAAGTAAGCTTTAAAATCCTATTCTCATCCTCACATTTGGAGTAGGCATTTACGTCCTATTCCCATCCTCACATTGAAAGTAGGCTTTGACGTCTTATTCTCACCTTCACAATCAGGGTAGGCTTTGACCTCCTATTCCCATCCTCACATTTGGGTTAGGCTTTGATGCTCTATTCCCTTTTCTACGCATGTGTTTTCCATTCAATCTGGTTTCCTCATGCATTAATTTCATCTCCTTTAAATTTTAATTTGAAATCCAAAATTTCTTTGATATATTAAATTTAAATTGAGTCTTCACCGAGACTACCATTTTGCCTGACGATTGTCCTCGAATTCTTCTTTATTTTCCCCAATGAGAGTATATGTTACTCCCTAGTGGAAGCAACTGTCACTCAAGTATACACTTTGTTATAGGCCTGTTGACTTAGAAGTTTATGTTGGTTTTGTTGATTTCGTCGGTCAACGCCAATACGTGTGGCGTGCTTGTCCGGTACACCACATCTATTGGGGGTCAATTTGTTGACCTCACTTTTGGTTGAGGTCTAGTTTCCTCCTTAGTAGCCTAAGGTCTAGCAATAGGACTTTCTTGTTGACTATTCTTTTAGAGGACTACTATTCTTAGAGGACTAGAAAGGGACCCACATCATTAGAAATTCTAAACTCTTCTCTCAAACTGAAGTTCCACATATTGGTCCTGACCTCTAGCACTTTGAAGGTGAGGTTAACACGGGGGAGCTCAAGGGGAGTCCCCATAAGATTGCTTGGCCTCAGGGTTGATCCTGGGTGCTGGTCTTGATATGGTGCATAGCCTATCCCTCACTTGCACATTACACTTCCACTCACTACCTTAAGCCTAAGCCTACCTAACTTTGACCCCTTGACACTTTGAGAGACTCATATAGATGGTCCCCTAGACCGAGTAGTTGTAGGCTATGGGCTAGCTAAGATCAGTACATGAAGGACCCAAAGTAAAAGATTACATTGGTCCATAACTCAATTAAGGTGGTTGGCATCGCAATTTCACTAAAATACCAAACTTAGCCTTTTGTCTCCCAAATCTAACCAATTTACCAAAACACCCCCAAACCCCAAATTTGACCAAAATTTCTAATATCACCCAAAATACCCAAATTTATTCAAAAATTCAAAAATCATCCAAATTTATTCAAAAATCATCTCAAACCATTTGAAATCATCCAAATTGCCCAAAAATTCCCAAATTTGCCAAAATTACAAAAATACCCTTGGTGTACCAAAGTTTCCCAATGCCCTTAAATTTGTTTTAAATGTCTCCAAAACAAATTTGGACCTTTCAATTAAACCCAATTTGATCAATTTGACCAAAAGCCCCAAATTGCCCTTAAAGGGCCAATTTCCCCAAATTCACCCTAAATGTCCACCTTTCCCCAAATTCACCCTAAATGTCCACCAATTAGATCCCAATATTCTCCAATTTCAATTGTAATTTCAAGTTCATCATTATAAAACTCAATTCAAACTAAATCCAAGTCCAATCAACCCACATTTGAGTCCAATTTCAACCCAAATCAAAAAGGCCCAATTTGACCCAAAACCAAGATCTCACTCAATTGAACCACCAAAATTTTCCAATTGCCCCAATTATGCATCATAAACGCTTTGAAACATCTTCACACACCAAATTTAACCTTCAATTTTCCTTGGTCAAGCCCCAATTTTACTCAAAACCAACTTGGACCAAAACCCTCAAATTTGCCGCAATTTAGCAATGTGCTCAAATTCCACCAAATTGAAAGACCAAACCCCAAAATTGGCACCCAATTAATGTTGAAAACTCGTCATGACAATCCCCTAGACCATTCTGAACTCTCAATTTGAACTTAGCTTAATTCTATCCCAACCTTAACCCAAGTCTAACTTAACATCCCCAAATTGTTCAAATGCCCAAAATCCTTCAAATCAATTCAAAATCACTCCAAATTTTTACTAAACTCTTTATGGAAATCATAAAAAAAAATTGATCAATTAATTGGGCTCAATGTTATGGCTAGCCTAACCCAAACCCAACTTCAAGACAATTATACCCAAATTGAACCCATGCACCAAAATTGATTAACCCATGCCCAAGTGACCAAATTAATGACACCACAGCCATTAAATGGAGCCTAGTGACCAGGCTAGACTCACTTAGCCCACCCTAGTAGAGTTATGGGCCAATGGTCCCTTGAATTAAGGGATTTTACCCTTTTTTGGACTAAACTTCAAATACCTTCTCCATCATTGCTTACCCTTGGGTGTTAATCATAATTAAGCACCCCCTGACCTCACTGAGCTCAGAGGTGACCAGACCCTCGCCAGCCACCAGATAAAGCTAGCCTGAGGTAGCCCCAAATGGCCAAAACACAAAATAAATCCTCCCTAATTTGGCTCACTCTCATTCGCCACTAGATCCTTTCTTCCCTCCTTCTCAGCATGCTTTAGCACCCAATTCCCAGCCCCGAGCTCCACTAGATAGCCATGGCTATGAATGGAGCTCTTCATGGCCAAAGGAGAGAGTGCTTGAAACCCTAGGTAAACTCTACCAAAATCTCCTCAGAGCTTCTTTAAACCTTCATAAGAGAAATCCCCTGCTCTCAGCCACCCAGAGCCACTCTACAAAGCTAACTTATTCACTGAAATTTTCCCCAAAACCAGGATAGATTTCTCCACAGCTCCACAGTTAACCAAACTCCAATTAACTATGTGCACACCATCCCCAGTGAGAGAAGTTGATTCCCCACAAAAGCCCCATCACAGAGGGCCTCTAACCTAGCTCTAGAACAACACCTGAAATAGAGCTTGATTAAAATCACACCTAGACATTTCACCTGGGCCTAAAAATTCATCTGAAGGTTCGTTGGATCCAATCAAAGCTACCAAAACCATCTGATTAAGGCCACCCCTCTCAGATAAAGGTATTGAATCTCAACCTTAATCTAAACCTATTTTGATTCTCTATAAGTATTTACTATATTTTGTACCGTATAAGTCATATAAATATGCTCGTCTTGAGTAGATGAAGGTTTAGGAACAAATCCCATGATATTTAGTTGAGTCTATATGAGGATCTTAAGGTTTTAGTGTGAACAGTTCTCGGATTAGCTCATTTGGGGACGATGAACGGATAATGTCCGATCGCGCGTTTATTCACTGGTCGGTCGTGATCGAGCCGGATGAAGAGATGATATACGAACCAGGAGCTGACTAGGCGCTGAGGTGTCTGGCGGCGTCCAATAGCAGAGCGCCATGTGGCTTTTCAAAGCCGTCATAGGTTGAGGTGGCGCCACGCGTCTAAATAGAAAAATATGGATTTATTTTATTTATTTAAACACCAGAACTTTAAAAATCCATATCTTTCTCTAGAAAAATCATAAAAATAAAATAAAAATTCTCACTTGCTCGGTGAACAATGAAGAATAATGTGGACTAAAAATAAAAATTATTTGTTGACTCTTTGATTTTTAGTAAATTAAATACTCTTTAGAGTATTTTAATTCATTATGATCAAACATTGCTCACCATGGCTTAAAACTTTTAGGGTTCCTTTTAGGGTTCAGGTTCATTCCTTATGTTAGGGGCTATGTTCTCTGATTTTTCCAAAGTTAGAGAGCAACTTTGTGCTTATAACCCTAATTTTCAAGTAAGGATGGCTATTTTGGCTTATTTTAATTATATGAATTAAAATATTATCTAAAAAAAATTATGAGGATAATTTTATTAGGTTCCTATTATCAGAGAAGCTTAAAAAAATAATATGATGATTTGAATTATTTTGTATACTTTTACATTTAATTAATTGTATATATCTTGTATTAATTTATGTTAATTAAATATTAACCCAAAATTGACAAAATCAATTCTACACTATGCATAAAAATCATGTTTACCCACTATAAAAATTTAAAATTATTCGACGAAGTCTAAGCATTAGAGTTAGTTTTCTAAGAAACCTTTTATTTTTGTACAAAAATAATTATATTAAATTATATTCATTTGGGAAAATTATGAAAAGTGTTTTTCTGAGTTCCTTGTAATCAGGGGCACTGAGGAAAAATAAAATTTATATTTGAGAAAATACTTGATTTTTTAGCCTTCTTTTAAAATTAAAATAATCAAAATAATTATTTAAAATAAATAAAAATAAGTAAAAATCCCAAAAATACCAAAATAATTTAAAATGTTCCTAATTGCTCCCTAATCACTTAGAACTCATTAATTTTTCTAAGTTAAAAATAAGTTTTTTAAAGATTAAAATGAATTTTTCTTATTTTCCCACAAAAATAATTATAATAAATAAATTAAAAATTATAAAAATGCAAAATTTGTTTCTTTGAGTTCCCTGGGCTTAAAGAGGTCTAATAAAAATATAAAGGTATTTTTTTTGTAATTAAAACATTATTTTACTTTTATTTAAATCATTAAATTTGGTTCATAATTAAAATAATAATGATAGAAATTTAATTAAAAACTTCATGGAATTTTGTCTAAGTATTTCTCTAACCTAAGAGGACCTCTAATAATTTTCTCATGAATAAAATATTTATTTTGGATATTTAAATAAATCAATTTTGAAAGTACTATTTTCTAAATTTTAAAAAAGAATTATTTAAATTAAATTTTGAAACCCCACATTTTCTCCTCTGAAGTTATAGTTGGCTCGTGGATATGACACTCTAAACTCTTAAAGTCATTTGAATTTTGATTAATGGGTTATGAGGTGAAGAGAGCAAAAGGGTAACTTTAGATCTTGGTAACTTGATTAAAATTTAGGATTAATCAAAAGGAAAGTGGGAAATTTTGATCTTAATGAGTATGTTTCGATGATTGAAATACAATGAGATTAAGAAGGTAGGAACTCACTTACCACCTTTTCCATAATAAGAATAAATATATAATTTCCCAAATTGTCATGACTTGGAAGTCAGTCAAAATTAAATGATTCTCAAGTATTGGGTTTGAGTTAGAAAGATAATATTTCATTAATTTTAAGACCATAATTGATAACAATGTGTTCTTTCAATAAGAATGCATGTCATTTAAACCAAACTTTACTGGTTGCCATTTTACCTATTGTGATTTTCAGGGCTTGGTAGTGACCTAAGCTTGACATTTAAACTCATTTGATTGGGCCTAGAAGATAACATGATTGATGATTGACACATTTTTACACTACAAGCCATACTTCAACTTTGGGTATGAAAACCTTTAATGACTCAGATATGTCTTAGAGGCATCCACATAAGTCATAAATGAAATATTGATTGATTAATTGAGTGTCCTAGCCTTGGGATAAATAAAACATCAAGTTCCCTTGAGCAATGAGATAACCTTAGCTTAACCTTGGATGATTAATAAAACAATATGATAAGTTCAAAATGAACTCGAAATATTTCAAGAAATCTTCAAAGTGATTTAGGCTCATACTTCGAGCAGTTTGAAATCTCTTGAATATTTTGAAGGGAAAATTGAACTTGCTCTATTTTGTTCTAAAATCATTCACTAAGATCTTCCAAGATTTTATAAAGTCATACCTTGGGGTTCGGTAGTTATACCTTCATCTACTGTCACAATTTCAATTACTTGTAAATTATATATATTTTGCCAAAGCTAACCTTTCAGGTGGAGGAGTGAGAAGAATTGATAGGTACGCTTTTAAGTTATTGCATTTACTTTTTCATACCTCTTATTTCTTGCTTGCATGTTTAAAGTCAGCTTGCATGGTAAAACCAAAATTAAAAATTAAACAAGATAAAATTCACCGCCATAACAGTTAAAATATAAGACAACTCAAAATTTAATCACAAAAAAAACAAAAGAAAAATTGCAACTAAATTAAAACAATGCTATCAGATAATCGGGAATCCCTCAGAAGAGGTAACCTACGGTTGCTAATGAGATTTCCACAGTCTAAATGAAGGTATGGAACTCATTAAATTGGGTTTAGTAAATTCAATTGAACTAAGTGAATCTGAAAGAAAATAGTGGTGTCGAAACGTGGGAATCGTAGGATCCTATCTGGTGTCGCTCTAATCAACTTTAACATTCCCCTTCATATGTAAATAAACAAAACCATAGGAAACACTTGATTTGACATTATGAATTGACACATTGGAAACTTTAAACTCACCACGATGATGAGTTTGGAGCTAGTATTGTAGGCAGCATGACCAGAGAAAAATATGTTGAGATTTTCATACCTATTTTATACTATTTTGTATGACATTGCACTAAAAAGAGAGGTATTTTTAATGTTTTGTTGCAGGAATGATGAATTAGGGTCATTGGAACAAAAAGATGCAAAAAAGAGCAAATTTTGAGCAAAAAGGACCAAAATGTGCAGAATTGAACTAGGGTACCGACGGCGCCATCGACCCCGCCAACGACAAGATTTTCCCGAGACTCCAAAATTAATTCATTATGAATGTCCACCAATGGCGCCCTCGAGACCGCCGATGGAGAGGTCGGCGGTTATGCCCAATCAGGCTTTGGATAAGGCCAAATTTTTAAGGGATGCTTAGGCAACTCTTAGGAAAGCACAAAGAAGATTTTGGCCAAAAATTAGAGAGGCCCTGGATGTTAGAAAGGTTTTGGAAGGGGGGAAGACTCAAAATTGAAGTGTGAAATAAGTGTAGAGAGTCTAAATTGTGAGGAATTCTTTGAGAGATTGTAAGAGTGGAGGGAAAGTGAGAGATTTCTTCCTCCTTCTTGTTTCAAAGAGGAATTCTATGTGTTGTAAAGAAAGGAAGAGATTCAGAGGAACTTCAAGGAGTTTTCTTGGGGAGAAATTAGAGATAAGTTATTTACTTGTTGTAGTTTGTATGACTTTAATTTTATATATGGATTATAAGTTTTGTTGTGTTTTTCCCATGAGATCTGAGTAGTTTTCTCTGTCTTTCTCCTTGTCTCAAGATTTGTGAAATGGTGATTTGAATTGGTGAAGCCATGAAAATGTTTAAGAAATTGTCATGATCTTTTCACTTCGATCTTAATTTACTTTCAATCTGGTCAATTGATTTGTTAAAATATGTTGAGTTTTACAACTAAAGTGAAGATTACATCCAAGATTCAGGGAGGTCAAAACCCTTGGAAATTGGGTGCAAATAAATAGGGAAATAATATT